>NC_092718.1:5389483-5691983 GCF_047496885.1 Scyliorhinus torazame
AAACCCCCTCCACCAGACATAGCCCCACCCAAACCTTTCCCCCAGACACAGCCCCACGCAAACCCCCTCCCCCAGACACAGCCCCACCCAAACCCCCTCCCCCAGACACAGCCCCACCCAAACCCCCTCCCCCACACACAGCCCCACCCAAACCTCCACCGCCAGGCACAGCCCCACCCAAACTCCTCCCCCAGACACAGCCCCACCCAACGCCCACCCCCAGACAGAGCCCCACCCAAACCCGCATCCAAACACAGCCCCACCCAAACCCCCTCCCCCAGACAGAGCCCCACCCAAACCCCCTCCCCCAGACAGAGCCCCACCCAAAACCACTCCCTCAGACACAGCCCCTCCCAACGCCCTCCCCCAGACACAGCCCCACCCAAAACCCCTCCCCCACACACAGCCCCACCCAAACCCCCTCTCCAGACAGAGCCCCACCCAAACCCCCTCCCCCAGACACAGCCCCACCCAAAGCCCCTCCCCCAGCCAGAGCCCCACCCAAACCCCCTCCCCAGATACAGCCCCACCCAAAACCCCTCCCCCACACACTGCCCCACCCAAACCCCCTCTCCAGACAGAGCCCCACCCAAAGCCCCACCCCCACACACAGCCCCACCCAAACCCTCTCCCCAGACACAGCCCCACCCTAAGCCCCACCCCCACACACAGCCCCACCCAAACTTCATCCCCCCGACAGAACCCCACCCAACCCACCCCAGAGAGAGCCCCACCCAAACCCCCACCCCCACACACAGCCCCACCCAAACCCCCTCCCCCAGACACAGCCCCACCCAAACCCCCACCCCCAGAAACAGCCCCACCTAAATCCCCACCCCCAGACACAGCCCCACCCAAAGCCCCACCACCAGACAGAGCCCCACCCAAAATAAACCCCCCCAGACACAGCCCAACCCAAACCTCCTCCCCCAGACAGAGCCCCACCCAAAAGCCCACCCCCAGACAGAGACCCACCCAAACCCCCACCCCCGCAGACAGCCCCACCCATACTCCCTCCCCCAGACAGAATCTCACCCAAACCCCCTCCCCCAGACAGAGCCCCACCCAAACCCCATCCCCCAGACACAGCCCCACACAAATCCCCGCCCCCAGACAGAGCCCCACCAAAACCCCCACATACAGCCCCACCCAAACACACTCCCTCAGACACAGCCCCACGCAAACCTCCTCCCCCAGACACAGCCCCACCCAAACCTCCTCCCCCAGACACAGCCCCACCCAAACCTCCTCCCCCAGATACAGCCCCACCCAAACTCCCTCCCCCAGACACAGCCCCACCCAAACCCCATTCCCCAGACACAGTCCCACCCAAACACCCATCCCCACACACAGCCCCACCCAAATCCCCACCCCCAGACACAGCCTCGCCCAAACCACCTCCCCCAATACACAGCCCTACCCAAACCCCCTCCCCCAGACACAACCTCACCCAAACCCCCTCCCGCACACACAGCCCCACCCAAACTTCCTACCCCAGACAGAACCCCACCCAAAATAAACCGCCCCCAGACACAGCCCCAGCCAAACGCCCTCCCCCAGACAGAGCCCCACCCAAACACCCACCCCCAGACAGGGACCCACCCAAACCCCCACCCCCACAGACAGCCCCACCCAAACCCCCACCCCCACAGACAGCCCCACCCAAACTCCCTCCCCAGACAGAACCTCACCCAAACCCCCTCCCTAGACAGAGCCCCACCCAAACACCCACCCCCAGACAGAGACCCTCCCAAACCCCCACCCCTACAGACAGCCCCACCCAAACTCCCTCCCCAGACAGAACCCCACCCAAACCCCCACCCCCAGACACAGCCTCACCCAACCCACCCCAGAGAGAGCCCCACCCAAACCCCCACCCCCACACACAGCCCCACCCAACCCCCCCCAGACACAGCCCCCCCAAACCCACACCCCCAGAAACAGCCCCACCTAAATCCCCACCCCCAGACACAGCCCCACCCAAAGCCCCACCACCAGACACAGCCCCACCCAAAATAAACAACCCCCAGACACAGCCCCACCCAAACCCCCTCCCCCAGACAGAGCCCCACCCAAAAGCCCACCCCCAGACAGAGACCCACCCAAACCCCCACCCCCGCAGACAGCCCCACCCAAACTCCCTCCCCCAGACAGAATCTCACCCAAACCCCCTCCCCCAGACAGAGCCCCACCCAAACCCCATCCCCCAGACACAGCCCCACACAAATCCCCGCCCCCAGACACAGTCCCACCCAAACACCCTCCCCCACACACAGTCCCATCCAAACCCCCATCCCCACACACAGCCCCACCCAAATCCCCACCCCCAGACACAGCCCCACCCAAACCCCCTCCCCCAGACAGAGCCCCACCTAAACCCCCTCCCCCAGACACAGCCTCACCCAAACCACCTCTCCCAGACAGAGCCCCAACCAAACGCCCTCCCCCAGGCACAGCCCCATCCAAACCCCCACCCCCATACACAGCCCTACCCAAACCCCCTCCCCCAGACACAGCCTCACCCAAACCCCCTCCCGCACACACAGCCCCACCCAATCTTCCTACCCCAGACAGAACCCCACCTAAACCCCCTCCCCCAGACAGAGCCCCACACAATCCCCCACCCAAACACACAGCCCCACCCAAAGCCCCACCCCCAGACACAGCCCCACCCAAAATAAACCGCCCCCAGACAGAGCCCCACCCAAACACCCACCGCCAGACAGAGACCCACCCAAACCCCCACCCCCACAGACAGCCCCACCCAAACTCCCTCCCCAGACAGAACCTCACCCAAACCCCCTCCCTAGACAGAGCCCCACCGAAACCCCCACCCCCACACACCGACCCAGCCAAACTCTCTCCCGCAGACAGAGCCCCACCCAAACCCCATCCCCCAGACACAGCCCCATCCAAACCCCCTCCCCAGACAGGGCCCCACCCAAACCCCCTCCCCCAGACACAGCCCCACCCAAACCCCCTCGCCCAGACACAGCCCCACCCAAACCTCCACCCCCAGACACAGCCACTCCCAAACCCCCTCCCCCACACACAGCCCCACCCAAACCCCCTCCCGCGGACAGAGCCCCACCCAAACCCGCCCCAGAGGGAGCCTCACCCAAACCCCCACCCCCACACACAACCCCACCCAAACCCCCTCCCCCAGACACAGCCCCACCCAAAGCCCCACCCCCAGACACAGCCCCACACAAAATAAACCGCCCCCAGACACAACCCCACCCAAACCCACTCCCCCAGACAGAGTCCCTCCCAAACCCCCACCCCCAGACAGAGACCCACCCAAACCCCCACCCCCACAGAGAGCCCCACCCATACCCCCACCCCCACACACAGCCCCACCCAAACCCCCTCCCGCTGACAGAGCCCCACCCAAACCCCCACCCCCACACACAGCCCCACCCAAACCCCCATCCCCACACACAGCCCCACCCAAATCCCCACCCCCCGACACAGCCCCACCCAAACCCCATCCCCCAGACACAGTCCCACCCAAACCCTCTCCCCCAGACAGAGCCCCACCCAAACCCCCTCCCCCAGACACAGCCTCACCCAAACCCCATCCCCCAGACACAGTCCCACCCAAACCCCCTCCCCCAGACAGAGCCCCACCCAAACCCCTCCCCAGACACAGCCTCACCCAAACCACCTACCCCATGACAGAGCCCGACCCAAATCCCATCCCCCAGGCACAGCCCCACCCAAACCCCCTCCCCCAGGCACAGCCCCACCCAAACCCCCACCCCCAGACACAGCCCCACCCAAACACCCTCCCCCAGACACAACCCCACCCAAAACCCCTCCCCCATACACAGCCCCACCCAAACCCCTCCGCCAGACACAACCCCATCCAAACCACCACCCCCAGACAGAGCCCCACCCAAACCCCCTCCCCTAGACACAGCCCCACCCAAACCCCCTCTCCCAGACACAGCCTCACCCAAACCCCCACCCCAGACACAGCCTCACCCAAACCCACTCCCCCACACACAGCCCCACGCAAAACCCCTCCCCAGACAGAACCCCACCCAAACCCCCAGCCCCAGACACAGCCCCACACAAACCCACTCCCCCACACACAGCCCCACGCAAAACCCCTCCCCAGACAGAACCCCACCCAAACCCCCAGCCCCAGACACAGCCCACACAAACCCCCCCAGAAAGCGCCCGACCCAAACCCCACCCCCACACACAGCCCCAGCCAAACCCCCTCCCCCAGACACAACTCCGCCCAAAACCCCTCCAGACAGAGCTCCATCCAAACCGCCACACCCAGACACAGCCCCACCCAAATCCCCACCCCCAGCCACAGCCCCACCCAAACACCCTCCCCCAGACACACCCCGCCCAAATCCCCTCCCCAGACACAGCCCCACCAATGCCCCCTCCCAGACACAGCCCCACCCAACACCCCTCCCCAGACACAGCCCCCCCAAACCCTCTCCCCCAGACACAGCCCCACCCAAGCACCCTCCCCCACACATAGCCCACCCAAACCCCCTCCCCCAGACACAGCCCACCTAAACCCCCGCCCCAGACACAACCCCACCCAAACCCCACCCCCAGACAGAGCCCCACCAAAGCCCTCCCCACACACAGCCCCACCCAAACCCCGCCCCCAGACTGAGCCCCACCCAAAGCCCCTCCCCAGACACAGCCCCACTCAAACACCCAGCCCCAGACACAACCCCACCCAAATCCCCACCCCCAGACAAAGCCCCACCCAAGCCCCTCCCCAGACACTGCCCACCCAAACACCCCCCTCAGACACAGCCCCACCCAAATCCCCACCCCAGGCTTAGCCCCACCCAAATCCCCACCCTCAGACAAAGCCCACCCAAACCCCCACCCCAGACATAGCCCCACCCAAACCCCTCCCCAGACACAGCCCCACCCAAACCCCCTCCCCCACACACAGCCCCACCCAAACCCCTTCCCCGAGACACAGCCCCACCCAATTCCCCACCCCCAGGCTTAGCCCCACCCAAATCCCCACCCTCAGACAAAGCCCCACCCAAACCCCTTCCCCGAGACACAGCCCCACCCAAACCCCCTCCCCCAGATAGAGCCCTACCCAAACCCCCACCCCCAGACTGAGCCCCACCCAAACCACCTCCCCCAGACATTGCCCCACCCAAACCTCCTCCCCCACACACAGCCCCACCCAAACCCCCCCCCCCCAGACCGTTCCAACAATACAATAAACAATCCCAAAATTCACCCAGATACAGCCCCCACCAACAAACCCCATAAAACCCCCTCCTCCACTTTACAACCATCCCACACAAAAATACAAATACTGTCGAACTCCAGAATAACCAAACAAACAATATCATGGGCGAGGTTCTCCGACCCCCCGCCAGGTCGGAGAATCGCCTGGGGCTGGTGTGATTCCTGCCCCCGCCGTTTGCCGAATTCTCCGGCACCGGGCTCCTGGAGTGGGTGCGGTGCGATCTGGCCCCGGGGGGTGCCCTCACAGTGGCCTGGCCCGCGATCGGGGCCAATCGATCCGTGGGCGGGCCTGTGCCGTGGGGGCACTCTTTTCCTTCCGCCTTCGCCACGGTCTCCACCATGGCGGAGGTGGAAGAGACTCCCTCCACTGCGCATGCGCGGGGATGCCGTGAGCGGCTGCTGGCGCTCCCGCGCATGCACCGCCCGGAGATGTCATTTCCGCGCCAGCTGGCGGGGCACCAAAGGCCTTTCCCGCCAGCTGGCGGGGCGGAACTCAGTCCGACGCGGGCCTAGCTCCTCAAGGTTAGGGCTCGGCCGCTCAAGGGGCGGAGGATTCCGCACCTTTGGGGCGGCACGATGCCGGACTGATTCGCGCCGTTTTTGGCGCCGATCGGCGGACATCACGCCTATTACGGAGAGTTTCGCCCCATAGTCTTCAAACCCTTCAGACGGCTCCTGTTCGTGTTTCTTAACAGTCATTCTCTTCCTCCGGCAGGTTGAAACAGTAATCTCTGTCTCGGAGGTTAATCTGAAGATGAGCAGGGTGCACCATCCCAAAACTTACGTTGTTCCTGTAGAGGCCGCCTTGGCCCCACATCTTCTTGCCAACTCTGCCCCCACACCTTGACCCTTGATATATTCGGATGGTGTGGCCCTCCCATCTATACTCTCGATTGTCTTCACCTGAATCATGTTGGGACCAGTGTCCTGGTGAATCATCTAACTTGGGCTGTAGAGAAGCCTTTAAACTGATGCCGGGGGCGGGGGGCAGGGGGAGGGTGTGGGGGGTGTGGGGGGGGGGGGGGGGTGTGGACAAGTTGTGTGGAGAATTAGAAAATCCAAGTTAAATGAGAAGGTAGAAGTGCAGGTTAATGACGAGGCCTTTAAACTAGTTAAAGGGGCAGAGGGCTCGCGAGGTTAGTAAAGTTTCCAGAACACGTAGTAGAACAGAAGGTGGCAGGAATCCAACTTCAGGCAGAGCAAAAAAGGTGACGAGTGTGAGATGGGAGGTGGTCAATGCAGGATTGAGGGTGTTGGACCTAAATGCGCGCAGTATACGGAACAAGGTAAATGAGCTTGTTGCGCACAGTGAAATTGGCCGGTACGATGTTGTGGGTATCACAGAGACGTGGCTGCAAGGGGATCAGGGCTGGGATCTAAATATCCAAGGTCATCTGCCTGTCCTTTCGATAGGACATATGGGCAAAGGGGGTAGGGTTGCATTGCTAGTAAGGAATGAAGTTAAATCGATAGCAAGGAGCGATATAGGATCAGAAGGCAGAGAATCTCTGTGGGTAGAGTTGAGGAATCGCAAAGGTAAAAAGACCCGGATGGGAGTTATGTACAGGCCCCCAGCATCAGTACTTTGCATCAATATTCACCAAAGAGAAGGAATTGGTAGATTTTGAGTCTGGAGAAGGGTGTGTAGATAGCCTGGGTCACATTGAGATCCAAAAAGACGAGGTGTTGGGCGTCTTAAAAAATATTAAGGTAGATAAGTCCCCAGGGCCTGATGGGATCTACCCCAGAATACTGAAGGAGGCTGGAGAGGAAATTGCTGAGGCCTTGACAGAAATCTTTGGATCCTCACTGTCTTCAGGTGATGTCCCGGAGGACTGGAGAATAGCCAATGTTGTTCCTCTGTTTAAGAAGGGTAGCAAGGATAATCCAGGGAACTACAGGCCGGTGAGCCTTACTTCAGTGGTAGGGAAATTACTGGAGAGAATTCTTCGAGACAGGATCTACTCCCATTTGGAAGCAAATGGACGTATTAGTGAGAGGCAGCATGGTTTTGTGAAGGGGAGGTCGTGTCTCACTAACTTGATAGAGTTTTTCGAGGAGGTCACTAAGATGATTGATGCAGGTAGGGCAGTGGATGTTGTCTATATGGACTTCAGTAAGGCCTTTGACAAGGTCCCTCATGGTAGACTAGTACAAAAGGTGAAGTCACACGGGATCAGGGGTGAGCTGGCAAGGTGGATACAGAACTGGCTAGGCCATAGAAGGCAGAGAGTAGCAATGGAAGGATGCTTTTCGAATTGGAGGGCTGTGACAGTGGTGTTCCGCAGGGATCAGTGCTGGGACCTTTGCTGTTTGTAGTATATATAAATGATTTGGAGGAAAATGTAACTGGTCTGATTAGTAAGTTTGCAGACGACACAAAGGTTGGTGGAATTGCGGATAGCGATGAGGACTGTCTGAGGATACAGCAGGATTTAGATTGTTTTGAGACTTGGGCGGAGAGATGGCAGATGGAGTTTAATCCGGACAAATGTGAGGTAATGCATTTTGGAAGGTCGAATGCAGGTAGGGAATATACAGTGAATGGTAGAACCCTCAAGAGTATTGAAAGTCAGAGAGATCTAGGAGTACAGGTCCACAGGTCACTGAAAGGGGTAACACAGGTGGAGAAGGTAGTCAAGAAGGCATACGGCATGCTTGCCTTCATTGGCCGGGGCATTGAGTATAAGAATTGGCAAGTCATGTTGCAGCTGGAAAGAACCTTAGTTAGGCCACACTTGGAGTATAGTGTTCAATTCTGGTCGCCACACTACCAGAAGGAGGTGGAGGCTTTAGAGAGGGTGCAGAAGAAATTTACCAGAATGTTGCCTGGTATGGAAGGCATTAGCTATGAGGAGCGGTTGAATAAACTTGGTTTGTTCTCACTGGAACGAAGGAGGTTGAGGGGCGACCTGATAGAGGTCTACAAAATTATGAGGGGCATAGACAGAGTGGATAGTCAGAGGCTTTTCCCCGGGGTAGAGGGGTCAATTACTAGGGGGCATAGGTTTAAGGTGAGAGGGGCAAGGTTTAGAGTAGATGTACGAGGCAAGTTTTTTACACAGAGGGTAGTGGGTGCCTGGAACTCGCTGCCGGAGGAGGAGGTGGAAGCAGGGACGATAGTGACATTTAAGGGGCATCTTGACAAATACATGAATAGGATGGGAATAGAGGGATACGGACCCAGGAAGTGTAGAAGATTGTAGTTTAGTCGGGCAGCATGGCCGGCACGGACTTGGAGGGCCGAAGGGCCTGTTCCTGTGCTGTACATTTCTTTGTTCTTTGTTCTTTGTTCTAGTAGTCAGGATGTGGGGCAGAAAATAAATCAGGAGATAGAAACGGTATGTAAAAAAGGCAATATTACAATAATCATGGGGGATCTTCAATATGCAGGTGGACTGGGAAAATAGGGTTGGTAGTGGATCCCAAGAAATGGAATTTGTGGAATGTCTAAGAGGCAGCACGGTAGCATTGTGGATAGCACAATTGCTTCACAGCTCCAGGGTCCCAGGTTCGATTCCGGCTTGGGTCACTGTCTGTGCGGAGTCTGCACATCCTCCCCGTGTGTGCGTGGGTTTCCTCTGGGTGCTCCGGTTTCCTCCCACAGTCCAAAGATGTGCAGGTTAGGTGGATTGGCCAAGATAAATTGCCCTTAGTGTCCAAAATTGCCCTTAGTGTTGGGTGGGGTTACTGGGTTACGGGGATAGGGTGGAGGTGTTGACCTTGGGTAGGGTGCTCTTTCCAAGAGCCGGTGCAGACTCGATGGGCCAAATGGCCTCCTTCTGCACTGTAAATTCTATGAAATCTATGAAATGTTGTTTTGGAGCAGCTTGTGACAGAACCGACTAGGGAACAGGCAATTCTGGAGTTGGTGATGTGTAATGAGGCAGACTTGATTAGGGAACTTAAGGTGAAGGAGCCCTTCGGGAGCAGTGACCACAATATGATAGAATTTACCCTGCAGTTTGAGAGGGAGCTGCGATCAGATGTGACGGTATTACAATTCAATGAGGGTAACTACAAAGACATGAGGGAGGAGCTGGCCAGAGTTGATTGGGAAAGGAGCCTCGGGAAGACAGTAGAACAACATCAGGGTTTTTTGGGGATTATTCGGGAGGCACAACAGAAATTCATCCCAAGGAGGAGGAAACATGCTCAGGGGAGGACAAGGCATCCATGGCTGACGAGGGATGTCAAGGAGAGCATAAAAGGAAAGGAAAAAGCAGACAAGGTGATGAGGATTAGTGGGGAGTCAGAGGATTGGGAAGCCTTTAAAAGTGAGCAGAGGATAACTAAAAAAGCAGTAAGGGGGGGGGGAGAAGATGAAGTATGAGTGTAAGCTAGTGAGTAATATAAAAGAAGATAGCAAGAGATTTTTCAATATATAAAAGGTAAGAGAGAGGCAAAAACAGAAATTGGAGGGTGGCACGGTGGCGCAGTGGTTAGCACTGCAGCCTCACGGCGCCGAGGTCCAAGGTTCAATCCCGGCTCTGGGTCACTGTCCGTGTGGAGTTTGCACATTCTCCCGTGTCTGCGTGGGTTTCACCCCCACAACCCAAAGATGTACAGAGTAGGTAGATTGGCTACGCTAAATTGCAATCTAATTGGAAAAAAGGAATTGGTACACTATATTTATGAAACAAAATAGAAATTGGACCAGTGGAAAATGAAGTAATAATAGGAAACAAAGAATAGCAGAGGAACTAAATAGTTATTTTGCATCAGTCTTCACGGTGGAAGACACCAGTGGGATGCCAGAGCTCCAGGAGAACCAGGGGGCAGGGGTGAGTGTAATGGCCATCACTAAGGAGAAGGTTCTGGGGAAACTGGAAGGTCTGAAGGTGGATAAATCTCCTGGACCGGATGGACTACACCCCAGGGTTCTAAAAGAGATAGCTGAGGAAATTGTGGAGGCATTGGTGATGATCTTTCAGGAATGACTGGAGGCAGGAAGGGTCCCAGAGGACGGGAAAGTGGCTAATGTAACGCTACTGTTTAAGAAGGGAGGGAGATTTCCGGTTGCGGCGATGCACTGCTAAGCTGCACGTTTCGGCAGCTCCCGTTCTAACGGACTTTTGGGCTCTTTTCGGGAGCCCCAACGGAAATTTTTTCAGACCAAACCCAGTGTGGGGTGACGAAGGAAGGTGCCCCCCCCCGGGTGTGTATGGAAAAGACCAGTGGCAGTGGCCAGATTGCGAAGGATCCTTTGGAGCAGCAGCAGAGAAGAGAAGGAAGAAGCAAGATGGCAGCGGATGGAGCCCAGACGACATGGGGCCCGGACCAGCAGGAATTCCTTAGACGGTGTGTGGAGGAACTAAAGAAGGAGGCGCTGGCGCCGATGTTATTGGCAATCGATGGGCTGAAGGAAACACAAAAGGCCTAGGCGATAGAGCTCCGTGGAGTGAAGGCAAAGGCAGCCGAAAGCGAGGATGAGATACAGGGCCTTGTGGTAAAAACGGAGACGCATGAGGCGCTACATAAGAGATGTATCGAAAGGCTGGAAGCCCTGGAGAACAGCTCAAGTGAACCTCCGGATTCTAGGTCTCCCCGAAGGAACGGAGGGAGCTGACGTTGGGGCTTATGTGAGCACGATGCTCCATACGCTAATGGGAGCTGAGGCCCCCTCGGGCCCCCTGGAGGTGGAAGGGGCTCACCGGGTCCTTGTGAGAAGACCAAAGGCGGGAGAACTACCAAGGGCGATAGTGGTGAGATTTCGCCGCTTCACGGACAGAGAGGCTGTTTTGAGCTGGGCCAAGAAGGTACGGAGTAGCAGGTGGGAGAATGCGGTGATACGAGTGTATCAGGACTCGAGCGCGGAGGTGGCGAGAAGGAGGGTGAGCTTTAATCGGACCAAGGCGGTGCTTCACAGGAAGAAAATAAAATTTGGGATGCTGCAGCCGGCGCGATTGTGGGTCACGCATCAGGGCAAGCACTACTACTTTGAAATGGCGGATGAGGCATGGACCTTCATCCAAGAAGAGAAACTGGACTAGAACTGAGAGACTGATGTTGGGGGGGAAACAACAAGGTTGTTGTACAGAAGTGTAAATTGGGGAATGGGAGGTTTATAGTATTGAAACGATAGACGGGGAATCTTTCTCCTCTAGATGGGGGGACACGGAGAAATGTGGGCGCCGGTGGAAAAAGGAACTGAGAGGGGGGATGGGGAATGAGGGAGCTGCGCCATAGGGGGCGGGGCCGATAGGAAAGCGCGGGGTTTTTCCCGCGCTATGGAGATGATGGCGGGAAGACAGGCGCAGGAAGGAAGAGAGTTCCACACGCAGGGAGGTCAAAGAGAGAACGGAGGAAGCCGGGGTCAGTTAGAGTTAGCTGACTTTTGGAAGCATCATGGGGGGAGTAACCATGCTAGATGGGGATCTGGCGGGGGGGGGACTAACTGGGTTGCTGCTGCTGAGAGCAAGGGGGAGCTGGCAAGAGAAGAGGTGGTCGGGATGGGAAGGCGCCGCCTGGGGGATGGGTGGGTGCGCGGGACCCGGACGGGGGGCTGGCCTAGAATAGGGGAGGGGGGGCGGGTGGCCCCCCCAATCCGGCTGATCACGTGGAATGTGAGAGGCCTGAATGGGCTGAGTAAGAGGGCCCGGGTGTTTGCGCACTTAAAAAGACTGAAGGCGGATGTAGTCATGCTTCAGGAGACGCTTCTGAAGGTGGCGGATCAGGTTAGGTTAAGGAAAGGATGGGTGGGACAGGTGTTCCACTCAGGGTTGGACGCAAAAAAGTAGGGCGCCGATACCGGAGAATTTTGCCCCAGATTGGTGCCGATAGAACCAATTTGTGACCTGTCTCCTTGCCCCTACCCGTGGTGGAGGATGTGGAATTTTGGGTTGTGTGGTGATCTGTACATCTGTACATACACCAGGGACTACAGACAGATGTAACAGCCACAGCATCACTAGAGGGCAGCATCAGAGACGGGTATAAAGGGTCCAGCCCAAGGCAGGATCCGCCTCTTTCAGAAGCACAGGGCTAGTGAGCAGCAGCAGACAGAGACAGCTCAGCACAGGCAGCTTACCTTAGCTTCACTGGTCATACCTCGCGACTGTATTATATCTAGTTAAGCTCTGGAACGGAACAAACCCACTGAATAAAGTATTTGTGTTAACTGGAAGTCTACAATCTTTATTCAGACTTAGGGAATAACATAGGCCGGGCCCACCTTTAGGGCCGAAAATGCAAGACGAAGATCTGTGACACCGCACTGCACTCATTAACCACCCCACACAGCCGCCTGAACAGCGCTGTGCTGAATTACTGCCCCATTGCACTCACAATTCAGTAGGGTCACTGCTTTAATCTGAGGGCATCAATTTATCTTTAGCACTGTGCTACGGGAGACATGTTCCCCTCCTTTCTCCCAACTTTTTCTTTCCCTCCTCCATTTTTCCCCACGATTGGTTGTTTGATGTGTAGTCTGCAGACAAATCACATTGAAGTCCAACTTGGGCTGGAGTCACTAAAGAGCAAGGATTCAGTCCTTCAAATCAGTACAGAGAACTGAATTTGCTCAGCCACCCCAGATCTCACAACCATCGCTACAGAGGCACACTCTCAGTTTGACGAACACCTTATTATAAAAATAATCTATTAGAGAAAGTACAAGCAGCAATCTTCTGCCTCCCCCACCCCAGATGAGGTCCTGTGAATATCGTGTTAGATTTGGAGGATAACTAGTTATCAGGAGAGAGTCCAGTTGACTGTGGGAAGATCTCCCACTTTGATTGGATTTGATTTATTATTGTCACATGTATCAGTATACAGTGAAAAGTATTGTTTCTTGCATGCTGTACAAACAATGCATACCGTACATAGGGAAGGAAGGAGAGACTGCAGAATATAATGTTACAGTTATAGCAAGTGTAGAGAAAAGATCAACTTAATACGAGGTAGGTCCATTCAAAAGTCTGACGGCAGTAGGGAAGAAGTTGTTCTTGAGTCGGTTGGTACGTGACCTCAAACTTTGGTCTCTTTTTCCTGACGGAAGAAGGTGGAAGAGAGTTTGTCCGGGGTGCGTGGGGTCCTTAATGATGCTGGCTGCCTTTCTGAGGCAGCGAGAATTATAGACAGAGTCAATGGATGGGAGGCTGGTTTGCGTGATGGACTGGGCTACATTCACAACCTTTTGTAGTTTCCTGCGGTCTTGGGCAGAGCAGGCTCCATACCGAGCTGTGATACAACCAGAAAGAATGCTTTCTGTGGTGCATCTGTAGAAGTTGGTGAGGGTCGTAGCTGACATGCCAAATTTCCTTAGTCTTCTGAGAGAGTAGAGTCGTTGGTGGGCTTTCTTAACTATAGTGTCGGCGTGGGGGGACCAGGACAGGCTGTTGGTGATCTGTACACCTAAAAACCTGAATCGCTTGACCATTTTCTACTTCGTTACCATTGATGTAGACAGGGGCACGTTCTCCACTACACTTCCTGAAGTCGATGACAATCTCCTTCGTTTTGTTGACATTGAGGGAGAGATTATTGTCATTGCACCAGTTCACCAGATTCTCTATCTCATTCCTGTACTCTGTCTCGTCATTGTTTGAAATCCGACTCACTACTGTGGTGTCATCAGCAAATTTGAGAATCGAGTTGGAGGGGAATTTGGCCACACAGTCTTAGGTGTATAAGGAGTATAGTAGGGGGCTGAGGACACAGCCTTGTGGGGCACCGGTGTTGAGGATGATCGTGGAGGAGGTGTTGTTGCTATCCTTACTGATTGTGGCCTGTGGGTTAGAAAGATCAGGATCCAGTCTCAGAGGGAGGAGCCGAGGCCAAGGACACGGGGTTTGGAGATGAGTTTTGTAGGAATGATGGTGTTGAAGGCTGAGCTGTAGTCGATAAATAGGAGTCTGACATAGGTGTCTTTGTTATCTAGGTGTTCCAGGGTAGAGTGCAGGGCCATGGAGATGGCGTCTGCTGTGGACCTGTTGCAGCGGTAGGCGAACTGTAGTGGATCGAATCAACTCCAGCCTCCCGGATTGCTTTGTGCCATGACTAACCTTTCGAAGCGCTTCATGATGATGGATGTCAGAGCCACTGGACGGCAGTCATTAAGGCACGCTGCTTGACGTTTTTTTTGGTACAGGGGTGATGGTCGTCTTCTTGAAGCAGATAGGGACCTCAGATTGTTGTGAAGAGAGGTTGAAGATGTCTGCGAATACCCCCGCCAGCTGATCCGCTCAAGACCCGAGTGCTCGTCCGGGTACCCCATCCGGGCCAGTGGCTTTCCGTGGGTTGACCTTCGAGGAGGCTGCTCTGACGTCTGCAGTGGTGATCTCAGATACAAGTTCATCCACGGCTTCTGGGGTGGAGGGCTCGCTCTCGCTGACCTCTTGCTCAAAGCGGGCATAGAATGCGTTGAGCTCATCAGGGAGGGGGGCATTGGAGCCGGTGATTTTACATGCCTTCATCTTGTAGCCCGTTATGTCTTGCAGACCTTGCCATAGAGGGCGGGGGTCCGTGTGGCGAGCCTGGGACTCGAGCTTGGTCCGGGACTGTATTTTGGTATCTTTGATGGATTTCTTTAGATCATATCTGACTTTCTTGTATCGGTCAGGGTCGCCTGATTTAATGCCTCAGACCGAGACTTCAGCAAGCAGTGGATATCCCTGTTCATCCAGGGTTTCCGGTTGGGAAACACGCGGATTTGCTTCTTTGGCACACAGTCACTTTCCTTCGTTGTGAAAATTTGGAAAACGATATTGTGGGAGAGGAACGAGGATCCGATGTGTCACAAGGAGACTAGCGGTTATTTTCTCATTCAATGTTTTCGTCAATCCAAAACTGTGAAATAGTCGAATTATCAATAATTCCCAATTTCTCTTTGCTTACATGGAAAAGAACATTGATTCAGAGTCCGAAGAGATGGAAGATAACAGCAGGCTTAAGGTAAAGTCAAAGCCACCTGTTATGGACCAGTGTTTAGAGAACCCCAAAGTGTATCATGAAGTTCACCTGACCCACAACTTTTAACAGATTGTGGTATGGGGAGCACACGGCCCACTCTATAGGTGTGGGACAGCAGAAATGGAAAAGTATTTTTTAAAGCAAAACAATGTTTATCCTATGAACTCAAGTTAACCTTTTTAAAACATAGTGAACATCTTAGCAACCATTAATTCAAATACAACCCCCACAGAATACAACACTAAGTAATACTTTAAGCTTTCCTTTTTAACATCCATACGACTTAAAAACACCTTTTACCAGAAGCACATCAGGTTTAAGTCACTACTGTTATTAGTTTTAAATCACCAGGATCGATTTACAGTCTTTAGATTACAGAGAGAGATTCACGCACCTTCTGGCTGTGACTGCAGCTATCCAGCTCTGAAAACGAAACTAAAACACATCCTGCAGCAAACAGCCTAAAACGAAAGTAAAAAGCTGACAGACAGCCCAGCTCCACTCACTCTCTGACATCACTGCAGTAATAAACACCCATTTCATAAAGGTTCTCTCACTACAGATATTTATATACACACCCATTTATAAACACCCATTTCTTAAAGGTACTCTCACATGATACTTCCCCCCCCCCCCAAGAAAATAAACCATCAACTTCAAGATGGTTTAATTTTTCACCTTTTCACCATTCTTTGAGAAATGTACACAGTAAATATACTTTTTCGTTTCAAAAAACAACACACGCAAACAGGTACAATAATATAGTCCATTTTTTTTCTTCTTCCTCCAACTGAAATCCTTCTCGATTGACAGTCTCTTTGAACAAGAAGGTCTCTGCACAATCCGTCTATTTCTCTACGCCTCGGCATTTCTCTTTAAAGTCAGATACTTTAGTTCAATCTGATCAGAGCCCCTTGTAATTCTCCAACACAGGAGTATTGGTTACCACAGCTTTCAGGCAGTCAAATGCCTGTTGAAACTCCGCTGTCCACTGAAATTTTCGACAGTTCTTCAGCAAGTCCATCAGTGGAGCAATCACGCTACAAAACATTTGCACAAATGTTCGATCAAATCCACTCATGCCAAGAAATCGCGTTATTTCCCTTCGTCTTGAGGGTATCGAAAACTCCGCAATGAAAGTGACTTGGGTTTTTCCAAATTCACTTTTGGCTAGGTTTATCACCAAACCGCCTCCTGAAGTTGATCGAATAACTCCATCAGATGTTTTAAATGTTCTTTCCATGTCTGGCTGAAAATTACCAGATCGTCGATGTATACCGCACAATTGGGTAATCCTGAAACAATTTTGTTAGTTAACCGTTGAAATGTGGCTGGGGCGTTTTTCATGCCAAATGGCATAACTTTGAACTGGTGTATACCATCTGGAGTCACAAAAGCTGAAATCTCCTTTGCCCTTTCGGATAAAGGTACCTGCCAGTAACCTTTAAGTAAATCCAGTTTAGAAATAAAAGCTGATTGTCCCACTTTCTCAATGCAATCCTCCAAACGTGAGATAGGATAAGAGTCTGTTCTTGTAAATGCATTAACCTTTCTGTAGTCCATACACACCGTTGGGTACCGTCTGGTTTTGGTACCATCATTATGGGTGAGCTCCATTGGCTGCAACCCACTTCAATTATGCCATTTTTAAGCATACTCTCAATCTCTTTGTTAACCTGTGCCAATTTTAAAGGGTTAAGTCTGTATGGATGTTGTTTGATTGGAACAGCATTTCCCACATCTACATCATGTACCAGGTTCATGGCACCGTGGCTGGCTCTGCTGCGCAGCTGGGCAGGAAGAAGAATGGCACGGCTATAGTGATAGGGGATTCAATTGTAAGGGGAATAGACAGGCGGTTCTGCGGACGCAATCGAGACTCCAGGATGGTATGTTGCCTCCCTGGTGCAAGGGTCAAGGATGTCTCGGAGCGGCTGCAGGGCATTCTGGGGGGGGAGGGTGAACAGCCAGCTGTCGTGGTGCACATAGGCACCAACGATATAGGTAAAAAACGGGACGAGTCCTACAAGCTGAATTTAGGGAGCTAGGAGTTAAACTAAAAAGTAGGACCTCAAAGGTAGTAATCCAGGATTGCTACCAGTGCCACGTGATAGTCAGAGTAGGAATGTCAGGATAGAGAGGATGAATGTGTGGCTTGAGAGATGGTGCAAGAGGGAGGGATACAAATTCCTGGGACATTGGAACAGGTTCTGGGGGAGGTGGGACCAGTACAAACCGGACGGTCTGCACCTGGGCAGGACTGGAACCGATGTCCTAGGGGGGGGTGTTTGCTAGAGCTGTTGGGGAGAGTTTAAACTAATGTGGCAAGGGGATGGGAACCGATGCAGGAAGTTGGAAGGTAGTAAAACAGGGACAGAAATAAAAGGCAGTAAGGGGGAAAGTGTAAGGCAGAGAAGCCATAGTCAAAAATCAAAAAGGCGACAGTACAAGGTACAGGGACTGAGGGGAGCTCAGTGAATAGGACCAGGAATACTAGAAGAAATAAAACAGGAAGTGAAAACATTAATGGTAAGCGACGCGGCAGGTTGTTACATGAAGATATGGGTTCAACGACAGGGAAAATTAGGAGAAAGGTTAAGAGGAAATATAACTTAGGAGACGTTACTGATCGAGGTGTTAAGATTCAGAACAGAGGTAAAAAAGCCAACATAAGTGTACTTTACCTGAATGCTCGTAGTATTCGGAATAAGGTAAATGAGTTGATGGCGCAAATCATCGTGAATGACTATGATTTAGTGGCCATTACTGAAACACGGTTAAAGGATGGTCACGACTGGGAGTTAAATATCCGAGGGTATCAAACTTTTCGGAAGGACAGAGTGGATGGTAAGGGAGGTGGTGTAGCTCTGTTATTTAAGGATGACATCCGGGCAACAGTAAGGGATGACATCGGTGCTATGGAGGATAAGGTTGAATCCATTTGGGTGAAAATCAGGAATAGTAAGGCGAAAAAGTCACTAATAGGAGTAATCTATAGGCCACCAAATAGTAACATTATGGTGGGGCAGGCAATAAACAAAGAAATAACAGATGCATGTAGAAATGGTACAGCAGTTATCATGGGGGATTTTAATCTACATGTTGATTGGTTTAACCAGGTCGGTCAAGGCAGCCTTGAGGAGGAGTTTATAGAATGTATCCGCGATAGTTTCCTAGAACAGTATGTAATGGAACCTACGAGGGAACAAGCAGTCCTAGATCTGGTCCTGTGTAATAAGACAGGATTGATTCAGAATCTCATAGTTAGGGATCCTCTCGGAAGGAGCGATCACAATATGGTGGAATTTAAAATACAGATGGAGGGTGAGAAGGTAAAATCAAGCACTAGTATTTTGTGCTTAAACAAAGGAGATTACAATGGGATGAGCGAAGAACTAGCTAAGGTAGACTGGGAGCAAAGACTTTATAGTGAAACAGTTGAGAAACAGTGGAGAACCTTCCAAGTGATTTTTCACAGTGCTCAGCAAAGGTTTATACCAACAAAAAGGAAGGACGGTAAAAAGAGGGAAAATCAACCGTGGATATCTAAGGAAATAAGGGAGAGTATCAAATTGAAGGAAAAAACATACAAAGTAGCAAAGATCAGTGGGAGACTAGAGGACTAGGAAATCTTTAGGGGGCAACAGAAAGCTACTAAAAAAGCTGTAAAGAAGAGTAAGATAGATTATGAGAGTAAACTTGCTCAGAATATAAAAACAGATAGTAGAAGATTCTACAAATATATAAAACAAAAAAGAGTGGCTAAGGTAAATATTGGTCCTTTAGAGGATGAGAAGGGAGATTTAATAATGGGAGATGAGGAAATGGCTGAGGAACTGAACAGGTTTTTTGGGTCGGTCTTCACAGTGGAAGACACAAATAACATGCCAGTGACTGATGGAAATGAGGCTATGGCAGGTGAGGACCTTGAGAGGATTGTTATCACCAAGGAGATAGTGATGGACACGCTAATGGGGCTAAAGGTAGACAAGTCTCCTGAACCTGATGGAATGCATCCCAGAGTGCTAAAAGAGATGGCTAGGGAAATTGCAAATGCACTAGTGATAATTTACCAAAATTCACTAGACTCTGGGGTGGTCCCGGCGGATTGGAAATTAGCAAACGTGACACCACTGTTTAAAAAAGGAGGTAGGCAGAAAGCGGGTAATTATAGGCCAGTGAGCTTAACTTCGGTAGTAGGGAAGATGCTGGAATCCATCATCAAGGAAGAAATAGCGAGGCATCTGGATGGAAATTGTCCCATTGGGCAGATGCAGCATGGGTTCATAAAGGGCAGGTCGTGCCTAACTAATTTAGTGGAATTTTTTGAGGACATTAACAGTGCGGTAGATAACGGGGAGCCAATGGATGTGGTATATCTGGATTTCCAGAAAGCCTTTGACAAGGTGCCACACAAAAGGTTGTTGCATAAGATAAAGATGCATGGCATTAAGGGGAAAGTAGGAGTATGGATAGAGGATTGGTTAATTAATAGAAAGCAAAGAGGGTTAATGGGTGTTTCTCTGGTTGGCAATCAGTAGCTAGTGGTATCCCTCAGGGATCAGTGTTGGGCCCACAACTGTTCACAATTTACATAGATGATTTGGAGTTGGGGACCAAGGGCAATGTGTCCAAGTTTGCAGACGACACTAAGATAAGTGGTAAAGCAAAAAGTGCAGAGGATACTGGAAGTCTGCAGAGGGATTTGGATAGGCTAAGTGAATGGGCTAGGGTCTGGCAGATGGAATACAATGTTGACAAATGTGAGGTTATCCATTTTGGTAGGAATAACAGCAAAAGGGATTATTATTTAAATGATAAAATATTAAAACATGCTGCTGTGCAGAGAGACCTGGGTGTGCTAGTGCATGAGTCGCAAAAAGTTGGTTTACAGGTGCAACAGGTGATTAAGAAGGCAAATGGAATTTTGTCCTTCATTGCTAGAGGGATGGAGTTTAAGACTAGGGAGGTTCTGCTGCAATTGTATAAGGTGTTAGTGAGGCCACACCTGGAGTATTGTGTTCAGTTTTGGTCTCCTTACTTGAGAAAGGACGTACTGGCGCTGGAGGGTGTGCAGAGGAGATTCACTAGGTTAATCCCAGAGCTGAAGGGGTTGGGTTACAAGGAGAGGTTGAGTAGACTGGGACTGTACTCGTTGGAATTTAGAAGGATGAGGGGGGATCTTATAGAAACATATAAGATTATGAAGGGAATAGGTAGCATATATGCGGGCAGGTTGTTTCCACTGGCGGGTGAAAGCAGAACTTGGGGGCATAGCCTCAAAATAAGGGAAAGTAGATTTAGGACTGAGTTTAGGAGGAACTTCTTCACCCAAAGGGCTGTGAATCTAGGGAATTCCTTGCCCAGTGAAGCAGTAAAGGCTCCTTCATTAAATGTTTTTAAGATAAGGATAGATAGTTTTTTGAAGTATAAAGGGATTAAGGGTCATGGTGTTCGGGTACTCTTCCAATACTTTAAGCTTTCCTTTTTAACATCCATACGACTTAAAAACACCTTTTACCAGAAGCACATCAGGTTAAAGTCACTACTGTTATTAGTTTTAAATCACCAGGATCGATTTACATTCTTTAGATTACAGAGAGACTTTAATACACCTTCTGGCTGTGACTGCAGCTATCCAGCTCTGAAAACGAAACTAAAATACACCCTGCAGCTAACAGCCTAAAACAAAAGTAAAAAGCTGACAGACAGCCCAGCTCCACCCACTCTCTGACATCACTGCAATAATAAACACCCATTTATTAAAGGTACTGTCACTACAGATATTTATATCCACACACACCCATTTATAAACACCCATTTCTTAAACGTACTCTCACACGACACACCAAAGAATTGGATGGTTTTGATATAGAACTAGAGTGGATTGGGTGAGGGAATTTACTTTAATCAGGGGTTTTGGTAGGAAATTATGGGCTCCCATGAGTGAGTTATAAAGCTAGAATCCAAGTGGGAAGAAGATTGCCTGTCCTTGTCAGTTCCAGTCAATCGGTTCCAGGAGTAACCCAGCAGAGATTCCTGACAATGTGATCAGGTGGCACAGAGTGTTGCAAACTCAATGACCTTGACCAAGGGCATGGCGCCACATTCTGCATTCCGCAGTGTCCCATTCCCAGCTGCTCAATTTTGTGGAATTGTCACATGGAGATGTAGAGAAAAGGAAGTCTTGCACATTTCCTATTGACTGGCTGTACTGTGTGTCTGCTTAGATCTAGAATTGAAACGGCAGTATTCCCCTTTACAACAATAACTTGCATTTATATAGCAAAACATCCCAAATCACTTCACAGGAGTGTCATCAGACGAAATTCGACACTGAGACACGAGGAGAAATAAGGATAGGTGACCAATACTTGGTCAAAGAGATGGCTGTTATGGAATGTCTAAGCGCAGGAGATCGAGGTAGAGAGGGGAGCTTTAAGGAGGGAATTCCAGAGCTTGGTGCTCGGACGTTTGAATGCATGGCCACCAATAGCGGGCAACTAAAATCTGGGGTGCGCAAGAGGCTAAAATTAGAGCAGCCACAGATTATTTTAGAGAAATATTCGCAAATGGTATTGAGTTTCTTTTTAGATCATAGATCACAGATCATAGAACTCACAGTGCAGGAGGAGGCCATTTGGCCCATCAAGTCTGCACTGGCCCTTGGAAAGAATATCCTACTTAAGCTCACACCTCCACCCTATCCTCGTAACCCGGTAACCCCCCACCTAACCTTTTGGACACTACGGGACAATTTATAACGGCCAATCCGCCTAACCTGCACATCTTTGGATTGTGGGAGGAAACCGGAGCACCCGGAGGAAACCCACGCAGACACGGGGAGAACGTGCAGACTCCGCACAGACAGTCACCCGAGGCCGGAATTGAACCCGGTGTGGTGTTCTCTGTGTTGCTTATTTCAGGATGGTTGGCGTAGTGTTCCACAAAGACCATAAAATAGCTTTAACGTAAACAAAGCTATGATTGTATTTACACTACTAAACTGGGATTCGACATGTAGTCCTTAAGAATATGCAATTGATCAATAACATCTAACTACACTCATCTACTGCTAATCGCACTACTGGTATAAACTATAATCTAACCTTAGTTACACTATCTGCTCTTCTGACAGTCACTAGCTAACTCCTGCATCCACTCCTCCCCTAAGGTCTAGCATCACTGCCTTCTATACCTGTATCTGTAGCTCCCTCTCGTGGCTACTCTCGTCACTACATTAACCCATGCAATGCTGATAGTCGGTGATAATACCACACCCTGGAGCTGTTAGGCAACAGTGCTAACCACTGTGCCACCTTGCTGCCCCATTTGTTTGACATTTTACTTAAACTTGAACTAGTTATCTCTGAATATGCATGTGCAATCTCTGGTTTAAATTGTATGCAATATCTGGTGTTATTTTCTCGTTCGATATTCAGCCCAAATCGATTCTAACACGAGGAGCCAGCACCCCCTCATTACACAACAGCATGCTACGGAACACCATCTTCCAGCTCATGATCAACACACTGGACCCATTGACTGAAGGTAAATGACTGGATTGGTGTCTGGCACACTGTCAGAGCTGCTTATTTAGCACCTGGGGACTTCACCAAATTGGTTCATTCGTTATGAGCAGGCCAGGTGAGATGCCTGTTAAGAGTTACTGCGTTTGCTGAGAAGTGGGATGTTTATTTTTCATTTGCTGAGCACTGTGCTGCAATGACCTCCGTTCATGTTGATTCAGCTCCTTCTCCGCTGGGCCAAGTGCTGGCAAATGAGGTTAGGTCAAAGAGATCTAGGAGTACAGGTCCACAGATCACTGAAAGGGGCTACACAGGTGGAGAAGGTAGTCAAGAAGGCATACGGCATGCTTGCCTTCATTGGCCGGGGCATTGAGTATAAGAATTGGCAAGTCATGTTGCAGCTGTATAGAACCTTAGTTAGGCCACACTTGGAGTATAGTGTTCAATTCTGGTCGCCACACTACCAGAAGGATGTGGAGGCTTTAGAGAGGGTGCAGAAGAGATTTACCAGAATGTTGCCTGGTATGGAGGGCATAAGCTATGAGGAGCGATTGAATAAACTCGGTTTGTTCTCACTGGAACGAAGGAGGTTGAGGGGCGACCTGATAGAGGTATACAAAATTATGAGGGGCATAGACAGAGTGGATAGTCAGAGGCTTTTCCCCAGGGTAGAGGGGTCAATTACTAGGGGGCATAGGTTTAAGGTGAGAGGGGCAAAGTTTAGAGTAGATGTACGAGGCAAGTTTTTTACGCAGAGGGTAGTGGGTGCCTGGAACTCACTACCGGAGGAGGTAGTGGAGGCAGGGACGATAGGGACATTTAAGGGGCATCTTGACAAATATATGAATAGGATGGGAATAGAAGGATACGGACCCAGGAAGTGTAGGAGATTGTAGTTTAGTCGGGCAGTATGGTCGGCACGGGCTTGGAGGGCCGAAGGGCCTGTTCCTGTGCTGTACATTTCTTTGTTCTTTGTTTGTTCTTTAGGTGGGCAGGTCAGGTGTCTTCCATGCATCAGTGCAGACTCGATGGGCCGAAGGGCCTCTTCTGCACTCTTCTGATCAGAAATAATTAAAAGAATAGGAAATAGTACTTCACCTCGACAGCAAAATTAGTTCAATTTAATTCAAATTAATCTATCATTGATTGTAGTGAAACCCTAAATCTAGCAATCAGGTGAGGACATTCTGTCCTTTTTAAGCTATCACGGTCCTGGAAGGAGTGTCCATTCTCTCAAAGTCAGACAAACCAGTTTGATGAGAGACAGATCTATCAATTGAACTCTTTCAATGAAAACCTTTCTGTGCAAAATTATTGTACGGGAAAAATTGCGTGGGAAATGGGAGTTAAGAAGCAGAAAGACATTTGCAGTGACAATATTTGTAGAATCATAGAATCCCGAGAGTATAGAAGGAGGCCATTCGGCCTATCGAGTGTGCACTGACCCTCTGAAAGAGCAGCCTACCTCGGTCCACTTCCCCGCCCTCTCATCGTAACCCCATAACCCCACCTAACCTGCACATCTTTGGACTGTGGGAGGAAACCGGAGCATCCGGAGCAAACCCACGCAGACACGGGGAGAACGTGCAGACTCCACATAGACAGTCACCCAATGCCAGAATTGCCCCCGGTCCCTGACGCTGTCAGGCAGCAGTGCTAACCCCTGTGCCACTGCGCCACCCCTATTGAATGAGTTGCTAATTTCTCTGGATTCAGGTCAAGAGTTTAAATGTTGTTGGAAAGAATGGAGATTGGCATGAATTTTGTTCTGGATAAAAACCGAGAGCAAGATTTAATTCCACAACCTGGAACCAACTTGCATTTGAGAAACATTTGTAATTTGTTACCATTTATTAGGGTGAAAGATCAGCTGATGTCCAATGAGTCATTAATAAACAGGGGTAAATTACATATATATTTTTAAATCTTCGTTACCCCCATGTTACATCTTTACCTTTCCACAAAGCTTATTCTAGAGAACAGACAAGGGGTCTGGAGTACATCTCAATGCAGCTTGTGTATGGCAACAACTTTATGATGTTTATAAGAACATAGAGCATAAGTAGGCCGTGCAGCTGTTGGAGCCTGGTCCATCATTATTCCTGATCCTCTGCCTCATTTCCACATCCTTCACTATCCCTATAATCTCTTAACTCCCAAAAATCTATTGACCTCAGTCTTGAATACACCCAACAGCGGAGCCTTCTGAGGTCGAGAATTCCAAAGATTCCCACATTGAGTGAAGAACTTTCTCCTCATTTCAGTACAAAATGGTCAACCCCTTATTGTAAACCTGTATCCCCACGTTCTCGATTCCCCAGTCAGGGGTAACATCCTGCCAGAATTTACCCCATCAAGCTCCTTACGAATTTTACATTTTCCAATGAGATCACCCCTCAGTCTCCTAAATCCCAGAGAATATTGACCAAACCTCCAACTGTCCTCTCCATCTAATTGGCACCCCATTGTAGAATAATCATTGAAAAAAGCTTGAAATTCTCAATAAAATGCTGCCTCGTTCACGTGTCAACCTCCTGTCTTGTTGTCAAACTATCTCTGACCCGGACTTCCGGTTGCGGCTATGCGGAGCTAAGTCGCACGTTCGGCAGCTCCCGCTAAAAACGGACTTTTGGGCTCTTTTTAGGGTCCGTAACGGCGCTTGTTCGACGTTTCCCGGTGTGGGAAGGGGACAGTAACATTCCCCCGATAGTGTGTGGAGTGGACCAGGAACGGGGCGATTAAAAAAAAGTGGCATTGAAGCAAAGAAAGGTGCGAGGGAGGAGGACCAAGATGGCGGTGGGCGGAGACCAGGCAGCGTGGAGGCAGTGGGCGCAAGAGCAGCAGGAGCTTCTCCAGCGCTGTTTTAAGGGACTGAAAGCCGATGAAGGCTTCAATCGATAAGCTGCTGGAGACCCAGACGGCCCAAGGGGCGGCGATCCGGCAGAAGGTCTCGGAGAACGAGGACGAGATCCTGGGCCTGGAGGTGAAGGTGGAGGCGCACAAGGCGCTCCACAAGAAATGGCAGGCGAGGTTCGATGAGATGGAGAACCGGTGGAGGCGGAAGAACCTGCGTATCCTGGGTCTCCCAGAGGGGCTGGAGGGGTCGGACGTGGGGGCCTACGTGGTCACCATGCTGAATTCGCTGATGGGAGCGGGGGACCTTTCAGGGGCTCTTGGAGCTAGAGGGGGCCCGAGTGCTGGCGAGGAGGCGGTGCTGATGCGGTTCCACCGGTTGGCTGATCGAGAGTGTGTGTTAAGGTGGGCCACGAAGGAGCGGAGCAACAGGTGGGAGAACGCGGAGGTCCAGATTTACCAGGATTGGAGCGCGGAGGTGGCGAAGAAGAGGGCCGGTTACAACCGGGCGAAGGCGGTGCTGCACAGGAAGGGGGTGAAGTTCGGCATGCTGCAGCCGACGCGTCTGTGGGTCACCTACAAGGATCGACACCATTATTTTGAGTACCTGGAGGAGGCGTGGGCCTTTGTTCAGGCTGAAAAACTGGACTCAGGTAGGGGTGGTCTGGGAGGCGCTGAAGGCGGTGGTCAGAGGAGAGCTGATCTCCATTAGGGCACACAAGGAGAGGGGGGAGAGGAGAGAGAGGGAGAGGTTGGTGGGGGAGATGGTGAGGGTGGACAGGAGGTACACGGAGGTCCCGGAGGGATTGCTTAGCGAGCGGCGTAGCCACCAGGCTGAGTTCGATTTGTTGACCACCAGGAAGGCAGAGGCGCAGTGGAGGAAGGCGCAGGGGGCGGTATATGAATACGGAGAAAAGGCGAGCCGTATGCTGGCGCACCAGCTTTGGAAGCGAGAGGCAGCTAGGGCGATCGGGGGAGTTAGGGATGGAGGAGGGAACACGGTGCGAAGTGCGGTGGGTATCAATGGGGTCTTCAGGGACTTCTACGAGGAACTGTACCGGTCTGAGCCCCCACTGGAAGAGGGAGGGATGGGTTGCTTCCTGGACCGGCTGAGGTTTCCGAGGGTGGTGGAGGGGCAGGCGGGGAAGGCACCGGGGCCGGATGGGTTCCCGGTTGAATTTTACAAGAAGTATGCGGACCTGTTGGGCCCGCTGTTGGTAAGGACCTTTAACGAGGCAAGGGAAGGGGGGGCCCTGCCCCCGACGATGTCTAGAGCGCTGATTTCCCTGATCCTGAAGCGGGACAAGGATCCCCTACAGTGTGGGTCATGTCGTGTTGGGTGTTCTGGTTCACAAACAAGCCAACAATGCTGGAAGTGGTGTAACGCTATTTCATTAACTGTTCAACTATGCTAACATACTGTAAACGTGGGTATTAGCAATACCAGCTTAACTGTGGACCCTTTCCTATCACTAGCTATAGTGAGGCACTCAGCACATGGTGAATGTCTGTGTTGCAGGCTGTGAGCTCTGTGCTCTGAGCTGGCTGCTGCTAGAATGAGCGGGAACTCTCCTGTCCCCTGTCTTTATAGTGCTTGTGCTCTCACTGGTGATTGGCTGCGGTGTTATGTATGCTGGTTGGTCCCACTGCATGTCCATCAGTGTGTGTGTGTGATTGCACCATAATGTACTGATGTATATTATGACATCCCCCCTTTTTTTTACAAAGAACATGTGCCTATGTGAGAAGAAATAACGTGTAATGAGAGTATCTGACCATGTGTGTGCAGTATTTACATAACTATGCACACGAGGCTAGTGGAGACACGGGAAGGTGCCTGGTGCAGAGAAAAGAAAAACAAGGTGTTACACCAACAACAAAACTAATAACGAATGCTATAAACAAACTAGTGAAATGCTGAAACAGGATGAAAGAACAAAGCATTGAGTCCAACATTGTAAGGCTCATAAATCAAGTCTCTGAGGTGGGCGATGAATTCTGGTTGACCGCCTCAAGGGTGGGCCAGGAGCCACCGGCTGAGGATCGGGCTGGGCCACGGCAGAGTGAGGAGGATGCAGAGTATTCGGAATCTCCACATAGTCCAGGTTGGGGACAACAGGAGGGCGTGGCACCGGTGGAGGATCGCGTAGCGAGCGTGGAACCAGATGAAGGGCACGCCGATTGCGGCGGCGAATGGAGCCATCAGGCAGACAAACCAGGAATGAGCGGGGAGCCACCAGCCGAAGAACCACAGCAGTCGCAGACCAGCCACCCTCCGGAAGATGGATTCGGACGTTGTCACCTGGCGCCAGAGCAGGAAGATCAGTCGCTCGAGCGTCATGCGCCGCCTTGTGCTGCGCGCGAGACTGTTGCATCCGCTGAAGGACCGGAGCATGATCGAGGTCTGGGACGTGAATGGACGGTACAGTGGTCCTGAGGGTGCGACCCATCAGCAGCTGGGCTGGTGACAGGCCCGTGGACAGTGGGGCCGAGCGATAGGCCAGCAGGGCGAGGTAGAAGTCGGATCCTGCATCAGCAGCCTTGCAGAGGAGCCTCTTTACGATGTGGATGCCCTTTTCTGCTTTGCCATTTGACTGCGGGTGCAGGGGACTGGACGTCACGTGTACAAAGTTGTACCTGCTGGCAAAGTTGGACCATTTCTGGCTCGTGAAGCAGGGGCCATTGTCCGACATCACAGTGAGTGGGATGCCGTGTCGAGCAAAGGTCTCTTTGCAGGCACGGATAACAGCCGCTGACGTGATGTCGTGCAGGTGTACAACCTCGGGACAGCTGGAAAAATAATCAACTATGAGAACATAGTCCCTGCCGAGCGCATGGAACAGGTCCACACCTACCGTAGACCAAGGGGACGTTACCAACTCATGGGGCTGTAGGGTCTCCCGTGGTTGGGCCGGCTGGAACCGCTGACAGGTGGGGCAATTGAGCACAGTGTTGGCAATGTCCTCATTAATGCCGGGCCAATACACTGCCTCTCGGGCCCTCCGTCGGCACTTCTCTATGCCGAGGTGGCCCTCGTGCAGCTGCTCTAAAACCAGGTGATGCATGCTGTGTGGGATCACGATGCGGTCCAGCTTCAGGAGGACGCCATCAACAACTGCCAGATCGTCTCGAATATTATAGAACTGCGGGCATTGTCCCTTGAGCCATCCGTCAGTCATGTGGCGCATCACACGTTGTAGCAGGGGGTCAGCCGCAGTCTCACGGCGAATGTGGGTTAGGCGTTGATCCGTGGCCGGCAGATTGGCGGCAGTGAAGGCCACATGGGCGTCGACTTGGCAAACGAACCCCTCTGGGTCGGACGGAGTGGTGACTGCCCTGGACAGAGCGTCGGCTATGATCAGGTCCTTACCCGGGGTGTACACGAGCTGGAAATCGTATCTCCGGAGCTTGAGCAGAATGCGTTGTAGGCGAGGGTTCATGTCATTGAGGTCTTTTTGGATGATGCCGACCAGCGGGCGATGGTCGGTCTCCACAGTGAACTGGGGAAGGCCATACACGTAGTCATGGAACTTGTCGACACCGGTCAACAGGCCTAGGCACTCCTCGATTTCCGCATAGCGCTGCTCTGTGGGGGAGAGGCAACAGGGGCCCATGACGAGGCGTAATCTCATTGCAGGAGCACCGCCCCTATGCCGGATTGGCTAGCGTCCGTTGATATTTTCGTCTCCCTTGCAGGATCGAAAAACGCCAATACCGGGGCGGTGGTCAGCTTGACCTTGAGCTCCTCCCATTCACGCTGGTGGGCGGGAAGTCACTGGAAGTCCGTCGTCTTCCTAACTAGGTTGTGGAGAGCCGTGTTGTGGGAAGCGAGGTTAGGGATGAACTTTCCTGGGAAGTTGACCATTCCTGAGAACCGGAGCACCGCGTCCTTATCCGCCGGCTTCTGCATGGCTGTGATGGCTGCCACCTTGTCCGCATCCGGCCGCACACCCAACCGTGAGATGTGGTCTCCTAAAAACTTGAGTTCGGTCTGGCCGAAAGAACATTTGGCTCTGTTGAGGCGCAGGCCTTGGTCCCGTATTCGCTTAAAAACGCGTTGGAGGCGACTGATCTGCTCCTGCGGGGTGGTGGACCAGATGATGATGTTGTCCACATAGACGCACACACCCTCGATGCCCTCCATCATCTGCTCCATGATGCGGTGGAACACTTCAGATGCTGATATGATTCCAAATGGCATCCTATTGTAGCAGTACCTGCCAAATGGGGTGTTGAAAGTCCACAGCTTCCTGCTGGACTTGTCCAATTGAATCTGCCAGAAGCCCTTTGATGCATCCAGCTTGGTGAATATGTTGGCTCGAGCCATCTCGCACGTGATCTCCTCACGCTTGGGGATAGGGTAATGCTCCCGCATGCTGTTGCGATTTAAATCCTTTGGGTCGATACAGTTCCGGAGCTCGCCAGAAGGCCATCGGGCATACGAACCAGGAACGAGCGGGGAGCCACGCGGCGGAGAACCTCGGCAGTTGCCGACCAGCCACCCTCTGGCAGGTGGATGCAGACGTTGTCTCCAGGCGCCAGGGCAGGAAGATCAGTTGCCCGAGTGTCATGTGCCACCTTCTGCTGAGCACGCTGCTGTCGCATCCTTTACAGTACTGGAGCATGGTCGGGTTTAGGAACATGAATGGATAGCACAGTGGTCCTGAGGGCGCGACCCACCAACAGCTGGGCTGGCAAGAGGCCTGTGGACAGTGGGGCCGAGCGATAGGCCAGCAGGGCTAAACAGAAGTCAGATCGGGCATCAGCAGCCTTGCAGAGGAGCCGCTTCACGATATGGACGCCCTTTTCCGCCTTGCCATTCGACTGGGGATGCAGGGGGCTGGACGTCACGTGTGTGAAGCCATATGAAGTGGCAAAAGAAGACAATTCTTGGCTCGCAAAACAGGGCCCGTTGTCCGACATGACGGTCAGTGGAATCCCATAGCGCGCGAAGGTTTCTTTACAGGCTCTGATTACAGCTGATGATGTCAAGTCGTGCAGGCGTATGACCTCCGGATAATTGGAAAAATAGTCAATAATGATGACGTAGTCCCTGCCGAGCGCATGATAAAGGTCCACGGGCCTCGGTCGCATATGCCTCGCGGGCCATGACGCCCACAGAACAGCGCTATGCGCAGATTGAGAAGGAGTGCCTGGCTTTGTTAACCGGCATAGATAAATGCCACGACTATGTGTATGGTCTTCCGCAGTTCACCGTGGAGACCAACCATAGCCCTCTGGTCGGCATCATACAAAAGGACCTCAATGAGATGACCCCTCGCCTCCAGCGCATTCTGCTCAAGCTCCGGAGGTACGGCTTTCAACTTGTATACACCCCGGGGAAGGACCTCATCATCACGGATGCCCTGTCCAGAGCAGTGAGCGCACCGCCCGAATCGGGGGGGGCGGCTCGTTTGTCAGGTCGACGCACAAGTAGCCTTCACATCGGCCAATCTGCTATCTACTGATGCAAGTCTGGCCCACATTCGCCGTGAGACTGCGGCTGTCCCCCTTCTACAACGTGTGGTGCGCCACATTACGGAAGGGTGGCTCAAGGGGCAGTGCCCACAATTCTACAATGTCCGGGACGACTTGGCCGTCATTGATGGTGTCCTCTTGAAGTTGGACCGGATCGTGATCCCACACAGCATGCACCGGCTTGTCCTCGAACAGTTGCACGAAGGCCACCTCGGGGTTGAGAAGTGCAGGCGGAGGGCCCGAGGAGCTGTGTACTGGCCGGGCATCAGCGACGACATTGCCAACATGGTGCTCAACTGCCCCACCTGCCAAAGGTTTCAGCCGGCGCAACCCCCTGAGACACTTCAGCCCCATGAGTTGGTAACGTCCCCCTGGGCGAAGGTGGGTGTGGACCTTTATCATGCACTCGGCAGGGACTATGTCATCATTATTGACTATTTTTCCAATTATCCGGAGGTCATACACCTGCGCGACTTGACATCAGGTGGCCAGGCCCATCAAGCTCACCACCGCCCCGGTAATGCCGTTCTTCAACACTACTCGAGACACAAAGATCTCGACTGATGCCAGCCAGTCCGGCATTGGGGCAGTACTCCTGCAATGGGATCTTTGTGTCCCGAGTAGTGTCGAAGAGCGCCAATACCGGGGCGGTGGTGAGCTTGATCTTGAGCTCCTCCCATTCCTTCTGGTGTGCGGGCAGCCACTGGAATTCCGTTGCCTCCTGGACCAGGTGGCGAAGAGCCGTTGTGTGCGAGGCCAGGTTGGGAATAAACTTCCCCAGGAAGTTGACCATCCCGAGAAAGCGTAGCACTGCCTTCTTGTCTGCCGGCTGCGGCATGGCTGCGATAGCTGCCACTTTGTCGGCATCTGGACGCACCCCTGACCGGGATATGTGGTCCCCCAGAAACTTTAGCTCAGTTTGGCCAAAAGAACACTTGGCTCGGTTGAGGCACAGGCCGTGTTCTCGTATCCGAGCAAAGACGCGCTGGAGACGACTGATGTGCTCCTGTGGTGTGGTGGACCAGATGATGACGTCGTCAACATAGACGCGCACCCCTTCGCTGCCCTCCATCATCTGTTCCATGATTCGATGAAACACCTCGGATGCCGAGATGATGCCAAACGGCATCCTATTGTAGCAGTATCTGCCAAAGGGAGTGTTGAAGGTGCACAGCTTCCTGCTGGACTGATCCAGCTGAATCTGCCAAAAACCCTTTGAGGCATCAAGCTTGGTGAAAATATTAGCCCGGGCCATTTCGCTCGTGATTTCTTCCCGTTTGGGTATGGGGTAGTGTTCCCTCATGATGTTATTGTTCAGGTCTTTCGGGTCGATGCAGATCCGGAGCTCGCCGGAAGGCTTTTTTACGCACACTATGGAGCTGACCCATGGCGTTGGCTCCGTGACCCAGGAAAGCACTCCTTGGTCCTGCAGGTCCTGCGGCTGCTGCTTGAGGCGGTCCTTGAGTGGTGCTGGGACTCTACGAGGTGCGTGAATGACCGGGGTGGCGTCCGGTTTTAGCCGTATTCTGTAAGTGTAGGGCAGTGTGCCCATGCCCTCGTAAACCTCCTGGTTGTGGGCGAGGAGCGAGTGGAGCTGTGCCATAAAGTCTGCATCCGAGAAATCGGACGTGCGTTCTGGAGACAGAGAGTGTACCCGCTGAACGAGGTGGAGGATCTTGCACGCCTGTGCGCCGAGCAGAGAGTCCTTCGAGGATCCAACTATCTCAAAAGTCAGTGTGGCTGTGTATGCATTGCGTGCAACCTCGAGCTGGCAGGATCCCATGGCCGGGATAACATTACCGTTGTAATCGACCAGCTGACAGCGGGATGGCCGAATCGGTGGTTTGACCTTCAAGGTGTGGAAGGCTGACCATGCACTGAGATTGGCGGAGGCACCAGTGTCTAAACGGAATGTGATTAACGTGTGCACTGGCATCGGCTGGTGGGTCCTGCTTGGGGACATCCGGTTCCTGTCTATTACCGCAACGCGGAAGGCTTCCCGGTCGTCGGTATCACCGGTCTGCACGTCGTCAGGGTATGACTCGGTGTATGGAGGCTGAATGGCCCGCACGTCCCTGCGAGGCTGGCGGAATTGGGGAGCGTTGGCAGGTTGAGCTGCTCGACAGCAGGCAGCGTAGTGGCCCATCCTGCCACAGCGGAGGCATTGTCGATTTGTTGATGGACATTGCCGCTTTAAATGTGCGGATCCGCAGTTGCCGCACATCGTAACGTCATGGCGTTCGTTGCACCATCGCGCATGCGCAGTTCGGTCCTGCGTAGAGCGCGCCTGCGTGTCACGTCCCTCTGCGCCGATGTCCCCTCTTTTGGCGCGTACAAGCGCGGGAGGCCTCGGAAAGCGCGCAAAATGGCCGCCCTCGTCCGGGCCGCGGGCCGGGAGCAACTCGATCGACTGGACCCGCTCGGCCTCGTAGGACCCCAGCCGTGCCGATTCGGCCGCCTGGAATTGGGAGTACCGGCTGGTCGCCTTTTCGTGGAGGACGCAGGTTTCGATGGTGGTGGCTAGGGTGAGGCGCTTTATTTTGAGGAGCTGCTGGCGTAGAGTGTCCGAGGTGACCCCAAAAACGATCTGGTCCCGAATCATGGAGTCGGAGGTGGCCTCATAACCGCAGGACTGCACGAGGCGTGTTGATCAATCCGCTTCCCAATCCATCCCCCGCGTCCTACCCCATCCCCGCTTCCCACCCCATCCCCGCTTCCCAATCCATCACCGCTTCCCAATCCATCCACGCTTCCCACTCCATCTCCGCTTCCCACCCCACCCCCGCTTCCCAATCCATCCCCGCTTCCCACTCCATCCCCGCTTCCCAATCCATCCCCACTTCCCACTCCATCCCCACTTCCCATTCCATCCCCGCTTCCCACTCCATCCCCGCTTCCCACTCCATCCCCGCTTCCCACCACATCCCCGCTTCCCATTCCATCCCCGCTTCCCATTCCATCCCCGCTTCCCAAACCATCCCCGCTTCACACCCCACCCCCGCTTCCCAATCCATCCCCGCTTCCCACCACATCCCCGCTTCCCACTCCATCCCCGCTTCCCATTCCATCCCCGCTTCCCACTCCATCCCCGCTTTCCAATCCATCCCCGCTTTCCACCCCATCCCCGCTTCCCAATCCATCCCCGCTTCCCAATCCATCCCCGCTTCCCACTCCATCACCGCATCCCAATCCATCACCGCTTCCCACCCCATCCCCGCTTCCCAAACCATCCCCGCTTCCCACTCCATCCCCGCTTCCCAATCCATCCACACTTCCCAATCCATCCCCGCTTCCCACCCCATCCCCGCTTCCCACCCCATCCCCGCTTCCCAATCCATCCCCGCTTCCCAATCCATCCCCGAATCCCACCCCATCCCCGCTTCCCAATCCATCCCCGCTTCCCACTCCATCCCCGCTTCCCAATCCATCGCCACTTCCCATTCCATCCCCGCTTACCACCCCATCCCCGCTTCCCAATCCATCCCCGCTTCCCACCCCACGCCCGCTTCCCATTCCATCCCCGCTTCTCACCCCATCCCAACTTCCCATTCCATCCCCGCTTCCCACTCCATCCCCGCTTCCCAATCCATCCCTACTTCCCATTCCATCCCCGCTTCCCACCCCAACCCCGCTGCCCATTCCATCATCGCTTCCCACTCCATCCCCTCTTCCCATTCCATCACCGCTTCCCATTCTATCACCGCTTCCCACTCCATCCCCGCTTCCCACTCCATCACCGCTTCCCAGTCCATCCCCGCTTCCCATTCTATCCCCGCTTCCCAATCCAACCCCGCTTCCCATTCCATCCCCGCTTCCCAATCCATCACCGCTTCCCATTCCATCCCCTCTTCCCACTCCATCCCCGCTTCCCAATCCAACCACGCTTCCCACTCCATCCCCGCTTCCCACTCCATCCCCGCTTCCCACTACATCACAGTTTCCCAATCCATCCCCGCTTCCCATTCCATCCCCGCTTCCCACTCCATCCCCGCTTCCCAATCCATCCCCGCTTCCCATTCCATCCCCGCTTCCCACTCCATCACAGCTTCCCACTCCATCCCCGCTTCCCATTCCATCACCGCTTCCCATTCCATCCCCGCTTCCCAATCCATACCCGCTTCCCAATCCATCCCTGCTTCCCACTCCATCCCCGCTTCCCAGTCCATCCCCGCTTCCCATTCCATCCCCGCTTCCCATTTCATCACCGCTTCCCACTCCACCACCGCTTCCCATTCCATCACCGCTTCCATTCCATCCCCGCTTCCCATTCCCATCACCGTTTCCCACTCAATCCCCACTTCCCATTCCCATCACCGCTTCCCACTCAATCACCGCTTACCACTCCATCACCGCTTCCCATTCCCATCACCGCTTCCCTCTCCATCACCCCTTCCCATTCCCATCCCCGCTTCCCACTCCATCCCCGCTTCCCAATCCATCCCCGCTTCCTATTCCATCCCCGCTTCCCACTCCATCACAGCTTCCCATTCCATCACCGCTTCCCATTCCATCCCCGCTTCCCACTCCATCACCGCTTCCCACTCCATCACCGCTTCCCATTCCATCCCCGCTTCCCACTCCATCCCATCGTACCATTCCATCACCGCCTTCCATTCCATCACCGCTTCCCACTCCATCCCCGCTTCCCACTCCATCCCCGCTTCCCACTCCATCCCCGCTTCCCATTCCATCACCGCTTCCCACTCCATCCCCGCTTCCCAGTCCATCGCCGCTTCCCATTCCCATCACCGCTTCCCAGTCCATCACCTCTTCCCATTCCATCACCGCTTCCCACTCCATCCCTGCTTCCCGCTCCATCACCGCTTCCCACTCCATCACCGCTTCCCACTCCATCCCCGCATCCCACTCCATCCCCGCTTCCCATTCCATCCCCGCTTCCCACTCCATCACAGCTTCCCATTCCATCCCCGCTTCCCATTCCATCCCCGCTTCCCACTCCATCCCCGCTTACCATTCCATCCCCGCTTCCCATTCCATCACCGCTTCCCACTCCACCACCCCTTCCCACTCCAACTCCGCTTCCCACCCCATCACCGCTTCCGCTTCCCACTCCACCGCTTCCCACTCCATCCCTGCTTCCCATTCCATCCCCGCTTCCCACTCCATCACCGCTTCCCACTCCATCCCCGCTAACCAATCCATTCCCGCTTCCCATTCCATCACCGCTTCCCACTCCATCCCCGCTTCCCACTCCATCCCCGCTTCCCATTCCATCACCGCTTCCCACTCCATCCCCGCTTCCCAGTCCATCGCCGCTTCCCATTCCCATCACCGCTTCCCAGTCCATCACCTCTTCCCATTCCATCACCGCTTCCCACTCCATCCCTGCTTCCCGCTCCATCACCGCTTCCCACTACATCACCGCTTCCCACTCCATCCCCGCATCCCACTCCATCCCCGCTTCCCATTCCATCCCCGCTTCCCACTCCATCACAGCTTCCCATTCCATCCCCGCTTCCCACTCCATCACCGCTTCCCACTCCATCCCCGCTTCCCACTCCATCCCCGCTTACCATTCCATCCCCGCTTCCCATTCCATCCCCGCTTCCCACTCCATCACCGCTTCCCACTCCATCCCCGCTAACCAATCCATTCCCGCTTCCCATTCCATCACCGCTTCCCACTCCAACCCCGCTTCCCATTCCATCACCGCTTCCCACTCCATCCCCGTTTCCCACTCCATCTCCGCTTCCCACTCCATCTCCGCTTCCCACTCCATCCCCGCTTCCCATTGCATCCCCGCTTCCCACTCCATCCCCGCTTCCCACTCCATCACCGCTTCCCACTCCATCCCCGCTTCCCATTCCATCACCGCTTCCCACTCCATCCCCGTTTCCCACTCCATCACCCCTTCCCACTCCATCTCCGCTTCCCACTCCATCTCCGCTTCCCATTCCATCCCCGCTTCCCATTCCATCACCGCTTCCCATTCCATCACCGCTTCCCACTCCATCCCCACTTCCCACTCCATCACCGCCTACCGCTCCATCACCGCTTCCCAGTCCATCCCCGCTTCCCATTCCCAACACCGCTTCCCATTCCCATCACCGCTTCCAACCCCATCCCTGCTCCCACTCCATCTCCGCTTCCCACCCCATCTCCGATTCCCGTTCCATCCCCGCTTCCCACCCCATCTCCACTTCCCGTTCCATCCCCGCTTCCCACCCCATCCCCGCTTCCCACCCCATCCCCGCTTCCCTCCCCATCCCCGCTTCCCACCCCATCCCCGCTTCCCACTCCATCACCGCGCCCCAGTCCATCCCCTCTTCCCACCCCATCCCCGCTTCCCATTCCATCCCCACTTCCCACCCCATCCCCGCTTCCCACCCCATCCCCGCTTCCCACTCCATCAACGCGTCTCACTCCATCACCGCTTCCCATTCCATCCCCGCTTCCCACTCCATTACTGCTTCCCACTCCATCCCCGCTTCCCGTTCCATCCCCGCTTCCCATTCCATCCCCGCTTCCCATTCCATCACCGCTTTCCACTCCATCACCGCTTCCCACTCCATCACCGTTCCCAGTCCATCCCTGCTTCCCATTCCCATCTCCGCTTCCCACCCCATCTCCGCTTCCCAACCCATCTCCGCTTCCCGTTCCATCCCCGCTTCCCACTCCATCCCCGCTTCCCACTCCATCACCGCTTCCCATTCCATCCCCGCTTCCCATTCCATCACCGCTTTCCACTCCATCACCGCTTCCCACTCCATCACCGTTCCCAGTCCATCCCTGCTTCCCATTCCCATCTCCGCTTCCCACCCCATCTCCGCTTCCCACCCCATCTCCGCTTCCCGTTCCATCCCCGCTTCCCACCCCATCCCCGCTTCCCACCCCATCCCCACTTCCCTCCCCATCCCCGCTTCCCACCCCATCCCCGCTTCCCACTCCATCCCCGCTTCCCATTCCATCCCCACTTCCCACCCCATCCCCGCTTCCCACCCCATCCCCGCTTCCCATTCCATCACCGCTTCCCATTCCATCCCCGCTTCCCACTCCATCCCCGCTTCCCACCCCATCCCCGCTTCCCATTCCATCCCCACTTCCCACCCCATCCCCGCTTCCCACCCCATCCCCGCTTCCCATTCCATTACCGCTTCCCACTCCATCCCCGCTTCCCACCCCATCCCCGCTTCCCATTCCATCCCCACTTCCCACCCCATCCCCGCTTCCCACCCCATCCCCGCTTCCCATTCCATTACCGCTTCCCACTCCATCACCGCTTCCCACTCCATCACCGCTTGCCATTCCATCACCGTTCCCACCCCATCCCCGCTTCCCACTCCATCACCGCTTCCCACTCCATCACCGCTTCCCATTCCATCCCCGCTTCCCACTCCATTACCGCTTCCCACTCCATCCCCGCTTCCCGTTCCATCCCTGCTTCCCACTCCATTACCGCTTCCCACCCCATCTCCGCTTCCCGTTCCATCCCCGCTTCCCACCCCATCCCCGCTTCCCACCCCATCCCCGCTTCCCTCCCCATCCCCGCTTCCCACCCCATCCCCGCTTCCCACTCCATCACCGCGCCCCAGTCCATCCCCTCTTCCCACCCCATCCCCGCTTCCCACTCCATCCCCTCTTCCCACCCCATCCCCGCTTCCCATTCCATCCCCACTTCCCACCCCATCCCCGCTTCCCACCCCATCCCCGCTTCCCACTCCATCAACGCGTCTCACTCCATCACCGCTTCCCATTCCATCCCCGCTTCCCACTCCATTACCGCTTCCCACTCCATCCCCGCTTCCCGTTCCATCCCTGCTTCCCACTCCATTACCGCTTCCCACTCCATCACCGCTTCCCATTCCATCACCGTTCCCACCCCATCCCCGCTTCCCATTCCATCACCGCTTCCCATTCCATCCCCGCTTCCCACTCCATCACCGTTTCCCACTCAATCCCCGCTTCCCATTCCATCACCGCTTCTCACTCCATCCCCGTTTCCCACTCCATCCCCGCTTCCCACTCCATTACCGCTTCCCACTCCATCCCCGCTTCCCGTTCCATCCCCGCTTCCCACTCCATCCCCGCTTCCCATTCCATCACCGCTTCCCATTCCATCCCCGCTTCCCATTCCATCACCGCTTCCCATTCCATCCCCGCTTCCCACTCCATCACCGTTTCCCACTCAATCCCCGCTTCCCATTCCATCACCGCTTCTCACTCCATCCCCGTTTCCCACTCCATCACCGCTTCCCACTCCATTACCGCTTCCCACTCCATCCCCGCTTCCCATTCCATCACCGCTTCCCACTCCATCCCCGCTTCCCACTCCATCACCGCTTCCCATTCCATCACCGTTCCCACCCCATCCCCGCTTCCCATTCCATCACCGCTTCCCATTCCATCCCCGCTTCCCACTCCATCTCCGCTTCCCATTCCATCACCGCTTTCCATTCCATCACCGCTTTCCACTCCATCCCCGCTTCCCACTCCATCCCCGCTTCCCACTCCATCCCCGCTTCCCACTCAATCACCTCTTCCCACTCCATCACCGCTTCCCACTCCATCACCGCTCCCCATTCCCATCACCGCTTCCCATTCCATCACCGTTTCCCATTCCATCACCGCTTCCCATTCCATTCCCGCTTCCCACTCCATCACCGCTTCCCATTCCATCACCGTTTCCCATTCCATCACCGCTTCCCATTCCATCCCCGCTTCCCATTCCATCACCGCTTCCCACTCAATCACCTCTTCCCACTCCACCACCGCTTCCCACTCCATCACCGCTCCCCATTCCCATCACCGCTTCCCATTCCATCACTGCTTCCCATTCCATCACCGTTTCCCATTCCATCACCGCTTCCCATTCCATCACCACTTCCCACTCCATTCCCGCTTCCCACTCCATCACCGCTTCCCATTCCATCACCGCTTCCCATTCCATCCCCGCTTGCCATTCCATCCCCGCTTCCCACTCCATCCCCGCTTGCCATTTCATCCCCGCTTCCCACTCCATCCCCGCTTCCCACTCCATCCCCGCTTCCCATTCCATCACCGCTTCCCATTCCATCCCCGCTTGCCATTCCATCCCCGCTTCCCACTCCATCCCCGCTTCCCATTCCATCCCGATTTCCCATTCCATCACCGCTTCCCACTCCCTCCCCGCTTCCCATTCCATCCCCGCTCCCCACTCCATCCCCGCTTCCCATTCCATCACCGCTTCCCATTCCATCATCGCTTCCGCTTCCCACTCCACCACTTCCCACTCCATCCCTGCTTCCCATTCCATCACCGCTTCCCACTCCATCCCCGCTTCTCACTCCATCCCCGCTTCCCAATCCATCCCCGCTTCCCATTCCATCACCACATCCCATTCCATCACCGCTTCCCACTCCATCACCGCTTCCCACTCCATCACCGCTTCCCACTCCATCACCGCTTCCCATTCCATCACCGCTTCCCATTCCATCCCCGCTTGCCATTCCATCCCCGCTTCCCACTCCATCCCCGCTTCCCATTCCATCACCGCTTCCCATTCCATTATCGCTTCCGCTTCCCACTCCACCACTTCCCACTCCATCCCTGCTTCCCATTCCATCACCGCTTCCCACTCCATCCCCGCTTCTCACTCCATCCCCGCTTCCCAATCCATCCCCGCTTCCCATTCCATCACCACATCCCATTCCATCACCGCTTCCCACTCCATCACCGCTTTCCACCCCATCCCCGATTCCCATTCGATCACCGCTTCCCACTCCATCTCCGCATCCCGTTCCATGACCGCTTCCCATTCCATCACCGCTTCCCATTCCATCAACTTGTCGGACTGCACCCTTCAACCAGACAAAATCGAAGTCCTCATCAGAGGGCTCAATTTCTGCACCACCACCAAAATGGACCCCATCAGTCTCGCGGCAGGCACGGAGGAATTCATCAGGCGAATGAGGCTCCGGGAATTCTTCCACAGACCCCAAGCGGCAAACAGCGAACCCAAGCAGACTATCAATGAACCAGAACAGCAGACCGAGAGATCTGCGGTACGGCAACCGAAGAGGAAATAGTCGAATTGGACCCCTCCGGAAGGCCGCTGCCCTAGACTCGACATGTATGCTCAAGCTGTCAGGAGTCGCGTCAATGCCAGATTCATCAGTCGCATTCACAAGACAGCCCCGAACGTCGCCCAAGCACAACGCAATGCCATCCGCGCTCTCAAGACCAACCGCAGCATCGTCATCAAACCAGCAGACAAAGGAGGGGCCACCGTCATACTGAACAGAACGGACTACTGCAAAGAAGTATACCGACAACTCAACAACCAGGAACACTACAGACAGTTCCCCGCAGATCCGACCAAGGAACACACCCGCCAACTCAACAGACTGATCAAGACCTTGGATCCAGATCTTCAGAGCACCCTATGTGCTCTCATCCCATGTACTCCCCGCGTTGGAGATCTCTACTGCCTCCCGAAAATACACAAGGCCAACACACCAGGCTGTCCTATCGTTTCAGGCAATGGGCCCCTGTGTGAGAACCTCTCTGGCTACATCGAGGGCACCTTGAAACCCATCATACAAGGTACGCCCAGCTTCTGTCGCGACACGACGGACTTCTTACAGAAACTCAGCACCCATGGACCAGTTGAACCAGGAACATTCCTCGTCACAATGGACGTCTCGGCACTCTACTCCAGCATCCCCCATGACGACGGCATTGCTGCAACGGCCTCAGTACTCAACACCGACAACTGCCAATCTCCAGATGCAATTCTGCAACTCATCCGCTTCATTCTGGATCACAACGTCTTCACCTTCGACAACAAGTTCTTCTTCCAGACGCACGGAACAGCCATGGGGACCAAATTTGCACCCCAATACGCCAACATCTTCATGCACAAGTTTGAACAAGACCTCCTCACCGCACAGGACCTTCAACCGACGTTATACACCAGATACTTCGATGGCATTTTTTTCCTTTGGACCCATGGCGAAGAATCACTGAAACGACTACACAATGACATCAATAAGTTCCATCCAATCATCAGACTCACCATGGACTACTCTCCAAAATCAGTTGCATTCTTGGACACACTCGTCTCCATCAAGGACGGTCACCTCAGCACTTCGCTTTACCGCAAACCCACAGATAACCTCACGATGCTCCACTTCTCCAGCTTCCATCCTAAACACATTAAAGAAGCCACCCCCTATGGACAAGCTCTCCGTATACACAGGATCTGCTCAGATGAGGAGGAGCGTAACAGACATCTACAGACGTTGAAAGATGCCCTCATACGAACGGGATATTCATCATAGAATTCATCATAGAATTTACAGTGCAGAAGGAGGCCATTCGGCCCATCGAGTCTGCACCGGCTCTTGGAAAGAGCACCCTACCCAAGGTCAACACCTCCACCCTATCCCCATAACCCAGTAACCCCACCCAACACTAAGGGCAATTTTGGACACTAAGGGCAATTTATCACGGCCAATCCACCTAACCTGCACATCTTTGGACTGTGGGAGGAAACCGGAGCACCCGGAGGAAACCCCTGCATACACGGGGAGGATGTGCAGACTCCGCACAGACAGTGACCCAAGCCGGAATCGAACCTGGGACCCTGGAGCTGTGAAACAATTGTGCTAACCACTATGCTACCATGCGGGATATGGCGCTCGACTCATCAATCGACAGTTCCAACGCGCCACAGCAAAAAACCGCACCGACCTCCTCAGAAGACAAACATGGGACACAACCGACAGAATACCCTTCGTGGTCCAGTCCTTTCCCGGAGCGGAGAAACTACGACATCTTCTTCACAGCCTTCAACACATCATCGATGAAGATGAACATCTGCCAAGGTCATCCCCACACCCCCACTACTTGCCTTCAAACAACCGCGCAACCTCAAACAAACCATTGTTTGCAGCAAACTACCCAGCCTTCAGAACAGTGACCACGACACCACATAACCCTGCCATGGCAATCTCTGCAAGACGTGCCAGATCATCGACATGGACACCAACATTACACGTGAGAACACCACCCACCAGGTACGCGGTACATACTCGTGCGACTCGGCCAACGTTGTCTACCTCATACGCTGCAGGAAAGGATGTCCCGAAGCATGGTACATTGGCGAGACCATGCAGACGCTGCGACAACGAATGAACGGACATCGCGCGACAATCACCAGGCAAGAATGTTCCCTTCCAGTCGGGGAACACTTCAGCAGTCAAGGGCATTCAGCCTCTGATCTCCGGGTAAGCGTTTTCCAAGGCGGCCTTCAGGACGTGCGACAATGCAGAATCGCCGAGCAGAAACTTATAGCCAAGTTCCGCACACATGAGTGCGGCCTCATCCGGGACCTGGGATTCATGTCGCATTACATTCATCCCCCACCATCCTACCAACTGTCCTGGCTTGACACAATTCACACCTCTTTAACCTGGGGTTACCCCATCTCTGGATCTGTAAAGATTTAATCACCTGCTAATGCTCGCATTCCAAGCATTGTCTGGCATCTTTGAATCTGTCTATATATATGTTCCTGGAACATACCTCTTCATTCACCTGAGGAAGGAGCAGCGCTCCGAAAGCTAGTGATATCGAAACAAACCTGTTGGATTTTAACCTGGTGTTGTAAGACTTCTTACTGTCTTCTAAATTCGAGACGGCCTAAACCTCTCAATCTCTCTTCATACGAAAACTTCTTTATCTCGGAATCAACCTAGTGAACCTGCTGTGAACTGCCTCCAATGCAACTCCATCCCTCCTCAAATAAGGAGTATTAGCCACTTGAGGATAGGTTGAATCCAGCTGATAGAAGTGTCAGGAAGGGGAGTAGGAAAAGTGGAACAGTGCAGCCAATCTGGAACCTGCTCTTCTGCTTTCCCCAATTGTGTTTTTTTGTCAGGGGATTTAAATCAACGTCTTGGGCGAAGAGAGGACCCCTCGACCATAACCAACAATATTGGGATCTTGTTGCTTCACACGTCCAAAACAACAAATAGAATATTCTCGGCTGTACTGCAAAGACATTAGTCATTGGGACAGCCAAGTCTGTTTAGCTCTCCAAGAAAAGCTTTCTAAAGCATGTGGTTAGCAGGAGGTCCAGAAGGTTAGTTCAACAACCCTTCATGATTCTTCTGGAATCGCTGGCAATTCAATGTTAATATCCTGGACACTGTCATGAACAAATCCAGGAGAACTACCTCAAAGGCATCAAAAAGGATATTGGGCAAATATACCTTATTTTTTGCCGGGTGTGGCAGCGGGCGGGAAAAATGACTTTGAAGCCGCCGGCACCAACTATTAGGGACGTAAAAACCCTTCAAGGGGCAGATCCCATAACGTCTCAGTGGCGGGGAGGGTGGGGCGGGTTCTGATTGAACTGCCCCACCAGCAACTTAGTGTTTTAAAGGTCGGAGCGTCATTTTAAAATCTGGCCCCGGTGCACAAAAGTTCACTTGAAATGCCCTGTCCCCCAATGCACACCCTCCCACGCAATCCCCCCTCCCCTGCCCTCGGCACTGACCGCTGACCCCCCCCCCCCTCAGCATTCACCCGAGCTCCTCCGGGCGGTCTATCCGCCATGTGTATGCTGTTTGAGACCAGCCGTAATTCAGACCAGCGCGCCCTCATACTGACGGGCATGGATTCTCTAACGGGGGGATGATCAGCTGCAGAGGCCTGATAATGGGACTCACATTTACTATAATAGTTTTCCTGATGTTGAACGTCGGGATTCCCGTCACATCACTGGCGAGGGGTGGGGACAATCGTGGCTACATCTCCGATCAACATAACACACAATTTGGACTCTTCCGGGATATTCCGCTCCTGTCACCAAACCTGGCCGAGAAGAACAGAAAATCCCGGCTCTTTCTTCAAAAACTTCCAGCTTTTTGAAGGAAATAGAATAGAAGGTTTAGATGTAGATTTATTGTCACGTGTACCGAGGTACAGTGTAAAATATTGTTCTCCGTACGGTCCGGACTGATCGTTCCATACATGAAAAACATTGGACATAGGATAGACACACAATGCAAATACATAGACACAGGCATCGGGTGAAGTATACGGAGTGTTGTACAGCTCAGGAGAGAAGATGTGTGAAGAGATCAGTTCAGTCCATAAAAGGGTCATTTAGGAGTCTGGTAACAGCGGGGACGAAGCTGTTTTTGAGTCTGTCCGTGCGTGTTCTCAGACTTTTGTATCTCCTGCCCGATAGAAGAAGTTGGAAGGGACAATAACCCGGGTGGGAGGGACCTTTGATTATGCTGCCCGCTTTCCCAAGGCAGCAGGAGGTGAAGACAAGGGGGACGATTCTCTGGCAAAATTTTGAAGTGTGCAAGCGAGTGGGAACTGTCACGTGTTTCCTGCCGCTTGGCCCAGCAAGACCGGCAACGCTATTCAACGTTAATTGGTCCACCTAAAGAGGCCTCACGGGCTTCTCGCCCTGAATGCCGGCCCACCAGCTGATTTGCTGGGACCGAGCCCGCCAGCCCCCCGCTAACAAGGTCGAGCAGCACTTTAGCTGCACTTGCTCAGCCAACCCCAGCCAGCTCGCAACAATGGTGCCCAGGAGACTGGCCCCAAGATTCAGGGATGCTGACCTGGGGAGGCTCCTGGATGTGGTGGAGGCCAGGGGGGATGTCCTGCTGCCCCGAGGGTCCTGGAGAGTCAACCACAAGGCAGCCAGTGCCGCCTCGGAGGTGGCGATAGCCGTCAGCTCGGGGAGTGTGACCAGCAGGACTGGCCTTCAGTACAGGAAAAAGGTCAATGACCTACGGCAGCACAAGTGAGTAGACACCAACGTCTCCCATCCCCCCCAACGGAGTAACCACCCCACCAACCCCCAGGCGACTCCCAGCCCTCCCTCCACCCCAATCCTCCCTTCACACCCCCTCCCACCACTGTGAACCACGCGTGTGGATAACGATGCCCTTTCTGTGTCTCCTCCGGAAAAGCTCTCCCACAATCGGCGGGAGAGGGCCCAGACTGGCGGTGGGGTGCTGAACTTGAGAATCTGCACCATTTCGAGGAGCGGGCCTGGAGGTGACCGGTGTGGCCGAGGACTGAGCGGTCACCCGTGCGGAGGCTGGCGGACGCCGCAGAGGTGAGGAACCACCGGTTGACCTGTCAAGCGTGAGTTGTTATTGCCTCACTGACTGACCCATCCCTCCCACTGACCACATGTCCATTCTCCCGCAGGTCCTCCAGCCAACGGAGTCAGCCCATCCCAGGCCACCCCTCTCCTGACTCCGCGGAGAACACCTCGGAGGAGAGCTCCGAGGATGCCATCGTTATAGTCGCGGCACAGCTGTCATCTCCGCCCTCCCCCAGCGCAGAGACACGCCCCTCGGTGGGAAACGTTAGTGGTCAGGCTTCCGGGGCACAGTCTGAGCACCACACTGCTGCTGGTGTACATCAGGTGGAGGCAGGACCCCCGGGCAAGGCAGCAGTCGGAGGGCTGCTGGATCCCAGGACCAGCTGGATCCCAGCCTGATGCTGAGCCTCTGGAACAGGGTAACCCGGAGCTGATAGAGACGATAGGGAGCGGCCGGGACATTCAGAGGGAGATGTCAGCGACACTCCAGCAGGTCCGTAGCCAATTGGAGGAGTCTCAGAGGCTATGGGTGCAGGAAATGTCGCCGGCAATGAGTGGTACCAAGGCCAACACTGCTAGGGTGGCAACCGTAGTAGAGAGCCTGGTGCACGATGTTGGCACTGTGAGTGACGGTATTCAAGGAGTCGCGCAGTCGGTGACGGCCATGGCTGAGGGTCTCGACGGAATGCCCACCTCGCTGGGGGATCTCACCCAGTACCAGGCTGACCTTAATGAGGTTCTGCGGGACCTGGCCCGCTATCAGATGGGAATGGCTAAGGTGCTGCGGAGCTTGTCCCAGTCGCAGGTGGGCATTGCCGAGGCGTTGCAAAGCATGTCCCAGTCACTGAGGAGCAGCGGCGAGGATGTCAACACCTTGGTGCACAGATCGGGGAGCTGGCAGAGCTGGCAGAGCCAGATGATGCAGGGGCAGCCGGGGCTCAAACCAACTGCCCCTCCGCCCCAAGGTGAAACCACGGCTGAGAGGTGGGAAAGCCAGCGCCCCCGGGCTCTTTGCCTGCGAGCAAAGATGGCTCCTCACCTCCTCGGCTCCCCACAGAAGCCCTTCCGCCAGGTTCACGTTTTTCAAAAGGAGCGCTAATCGGCGCCAGCGTGACCACTCGCTGGGGAGGCCGCTGAATCATGGGAGGATACGGGATGGTTCTCGGTAATTGGATGGAAATGGGGCTTAAGTGGTGATAATTGGTTTCTCGTCACGGCGAGATCCCGATTTCGCCTACGGGAGCGGCACAACAATGCACAAAGAGAGATTTTCCTCATCCGGAGTGCAAATTGCTGCCATTGTGGTGAATGGATTTAGAATCTTTCTCCGCCGTCCTGCTTTTATCACTGGGGCTGACTATTATAAAATTAATGGAAAAGGCCATTTATTGTATTGACAGAGAGAAGTGTCGACATTACAACAAATTCCCTCCTCGCCACATCCCCCAGTGCCACCTACCCACCCATCGCTCAGTGCCACCTACCCACCCATCGCTCAGTGCCATCTACCTACCCATCGCTCAGTGCCATCTACCCACCCATCGCTCTGTGCCATCTACCCACCCATCGCTCAGTGATATCTACCCACCCATCCCCCAGTGCCATTTACCCACCTATCGCTCAGAGCCACCTACCGACCCATCGCTCAGTGCCATCTACCCACCCATCGCTCAGTGCCATCCACCCACCCATCGCTGAGGGCCATCTACCCACCCATCGCTCAGTGATATCTACCCACCCATCCCCCAGTGCCATTTACCCACCTATCGCTCAGAGCCACCTACCGACCCATCGCTCAGTGCCATCTACCCACCCATCGCTCAGTGCCATCTACCCACCCATCGCTCAGTGCCATCTACACACCCATCGCTCAGTGCCATCTACCCACCCATCCCCAGTGCCACCTACCCACCCATCCCCCAGTGCCATCTACCCACCCATCGCTCAGTGCCATCTACCCACCCATCGCTCAGTGCCATCTACACACCCATCGCTCAGTGCCATCTACCCACCCATCCCCCAGTGCCACCTACCCACCCATCCCCCAGTGCCATCTACCCACCCATCCCTCAGTGCCATCTACCCACCCATCGCTCAGTGGCACCTACCCACTCATCCCCAGTTCCATCTACCCACCCATCCCTCAGTGCCAGCTACCAACCCATCCCCCAGTGCCATCTATCCACCCATCCCTCAGTGCCACCTACCCACCCATCCCCAGTGCCATCTATCCACCCATCCCTCAGTGCCATCTACCCACCCATCGCTCAGTGCCATCTACCCACCCATCGCTCAGTGCCATCTACCCACCCATCGCTCAGTGCTATCTACCCACCCATCCCCCAGTGCCATCTACCCACCCATCATTCAGAGCCATCTACCCACCCATCGCTCAGAGCCATCTACCCACCCATCGCTCAGTGTCATCTACCCACCCATCATTCAGTGCCATCTACCCACCCATCGCTCAGAGCCATCTACCCACCCATCGCTCAGTGTCATCTACCCACCCATCATTCAGAGCCATCTACCCACCCATCATTCAGAGCCATCTACCCACCCATCGCTCAGAGCCATCTACCCACCCATCCCCCAGTGCCATCTACCCACCCATCATTCAGAGCCATCTACCCACCCATCATTCAGAGCCATCTACCCACCCATCGCTCAGAGCCATCTACCCACCCATCGCTCAGTGTCATCTACCCACCCATCATACAGAGCCATCTCCCCACCCATCGCTCAGAGCCGCTTACCCACCCATCGCTCAGTGCCATCTACCCACCCATCACTCAGTGCCACCTACCTACCCATCGCTCAGTGCCATCCACCCGCCCATTGCTCAGTGCCACCTACCCACCCATCCCTCAGTGCCATCTACCCGCCCATCGCTCAGTGCCATCTACAGACCCAGCGCTCAGTGCCATCTATCCACACATCGCTCAGTGCCATCAAACCACCCATCGCTCAGTGCCACCTACCCACCCATCCCTCAGTGCCATCTAACCACCCATCGCTCAGTGCCACCTACCCACCCATCCCTCAGTGCCATCTACCCACCCATCGCTCAATGCCATCTACACACACATCGCTCTGTGCCATCTACCCACCCATCCTCCAGTGCCACCTACCCGCCCATCGCTCAGTGCCATCTACTCACCAATCGCTCTGTGCCATCTACCCACCCATCCCCCAGTGCCACCTACCCATCCATCGCTCAGTGCCATCTGCCCACCCATCACTCAGTGCCACCTACCCACCCATCGCTCAGTGCCATCTACCCACCTATCCCCCAGTGCCATCTAACCACCCGTCGCTCAGTGCCATCTACCCACCCATCCCCCAGTGCCACCTACCCACCCATCGCTCAGTGCCATCTACCCAACCATTGCTCAGTGCCATCTACCCACCCATCCCCCAGTGCCACCTACCCACCCATCTCTCAGTGCCACCTACCACCCATCGCTCAAAGCCATCTCCCCACCCATCGCTCAGTGCCATCTACCCACCCATCGCCCAGTGCCATCTACCCACCCATCGCTCAGTGCCATCTACCTACACATTGCTCAGTGCCATCTACCCACCCATCGCTCAGTGCCATCTACCCACCCATCGCTCAATGCCATCTACCCACCCATCGCTCAGTGCCATCAACCCACCAATCGCTCAATGCCACCTACCCACCCATCGCTCAGTGCCATCTACCCACCCATTGCTCAGTGCCATCTACCCACCCATCGCCCAGTGCCATCTACCCACCCATCGCTCAGTGCCATCTACCCACCCATCGCTCAGTGCAATCTACCCACCAATCGCTCAGTGCCATCTACCCACCCATGGCTCAGTGCAATCTACCCACCCATCGCTCAGTGCTATCAACCTTCCCATCGCTCAGTGCCATCTATCCACCCATCCCCAATGCCATCTCCCCACCCATCGCTCAGTGCCACCTACCCACCCATCGCTCAGTGCCACCTACCCACCCATCGCTCAGTGCCACCTACCCACCCATCGCTCAGAGTCACCTACCCACCCATCGCTCAATGCCACCTACCCACCCATCGCTCAGTGCCACCTACCCACCCATCGCTCAGTGCCACCTACCCACCCATCGCTCAGAGTCACCTACCCACCCATCGCTCAATGCCACCTACCCACCCATCGCCCAGTGCCACCTACCCATCCATCGCTCAGTGCCATCTTCCCACCCATCACTCAGTGCCACCTACCCACCCATTGCTCAGAGCCATCTACACACGCATCGCTCAGTGCCATCTACCCATCCTTCGCTCAGTGCCACCTACCCACCCATCGCTCAGTGCCATCGACCCAATCATCGCTCAGTGCCACCTTCCCACCCATCGCTCAGTGCCATTGACCCACACATCGCTCAGTGCCATCTCCCCACCCATCGCTCAGTGCCATCCACCCACCCGTCGATCAGAGCCATCTACCCACCCGTCGCTCAGTGTCATCTACCCACCCATCATTCAGTGCCATCTACCCACCCATCGCTCAGTGCCACCTACCCACCCATCGCTTAGTGCCATCTACCCACACATCGCTCAGTGCCATCTACCCACCCAACGCCCAGTGCCATCCACCCACCCATCGCTCAGTGCCATCTATCCACCCATCCCTCAGTGCCATCTACCCAGCCATCACTCAGTGCGACCTACCCCCCCATCCCCCAGTGCCATCTCCCCACCCATCGCTCAGTGCCATCTACCCACCCATCGCTCAGTGCCATCTACCCACCCATCCCCGAGTGCCATCTACCCACCCATCGCTCAGTGCCATCTACCCACCCATCCCCCAGTGCCATCTACCCACCCATCCCCCAGTGCCATCTACCCAGCCATCCCTCAGTGCCATCTCCCCACCCATCGCTCAGTGCCATCCACCCACCCATCGCCCAGTGTCATCCACCCACCCATCGCCCAGTGTCAGCTACCCCCCCATCGCTCAGTGCCATCCACCCACCCATCGCTCAGTGCCACCCAGCCACCCGTCCCCCAGTGCCACCGACCCATCCATCCCTCAGTGCCATCTACCCACCCATCGCTCAATGCCACCTACCCACCCATCGCTCAGTGCCATCTACCCACCCATCGCTCAATGTCACCTACCCACCCATCGCTCAGTGCCATCTACCCACCCATCCCCCTGTCCCATCTACCCACGGATCCCTCAGTGCCATCTACTCACCCATCGCTCAGTGCCACCTACCCAGCCATCGCTCAGTGCCATCTACGCACCCATCCCCCAGTGCCACTTACCCACCCATCCCCCAGTGCCATCTACCCACCCATCCCTCAGTGCCACCCACCCATCGCTCAGTGCCACCCACCCACCCGTCCCCCAGTGCCACCTACCCACCCATCCCTCAGTGCCATCTACCCACCCATCCCCTGTGCCATCTACCCACCCATCCCTCAGTGCCATCTCCCCACCCATCGCTCAGTGCCATCTACCCACCCATCCCCAGTGCCACCTACCCACCCATCCCCCAGTGCCATCTACCTACCCATCGCTCAGTGCCATCTACCCACCCATCCCCCAGTGCCACCTACCCACCCATCGCTCAGTGCCATCTACCCACGCATCCCCCAGTGCCATCTACCCACCCATCCCTCAGTGCCATCTCCCCACCCATCGCTCAGTGCCATCTCCCCACCCATCGCTCAGTGCCATCTCCCCACCCATCGCTCAGTGCCATCTACCCACCCATCCCCCAGTGCCATCTACCTACCCATCGCTCAGTGCCATCTACCCACCCATCCCCCTGTGCCATCTACCCACCCATCCCTCAGTGCCATCTCCCCACCCATCGCTCAGTGCCATCACCCCACCCATCGCTCAGTGCCATCTACCCACCCATCCCCAGTGCCACCTACCCACCCATCCCCCAGTGCCATCTACCTACCCATCGCTCAGTGCCACCTACCCACCCATCGCTCAGTGCCATCTACCCACCCATCGCTCAGTGCCACCTACCCACCCATCGCTCAGTGCCATCTACCCACCCATCGCTCAGTGGCATCTAGCCACCCATCGCTCAGTTCCATCTACCCACCTATCCCTCAGTGCCATCTACCCACCCAGCCCCCAGTGCCATCTACCCACCCATCGCTCAGTGCCATCTACCCACCCATCGCTCAGTGCCACCTACCCACCCATCGCTCAGTGCCATCTACCCACCCATCGCTCAGTGCCACCTACCCACCCTTCGCTCAGTGCCATCTACCCACCCATCGCTCAGTGCCATCTACCCACCCATCCCCCAGTGCCACATACCCACCCATCGCTCAGTGCGACATACCCACGCATCGCTCAGTGCCATCAACCCACCCATCGCTCAGTGCCATCTAACCAACCATCGCTCAGTGCCACCTACCCACCCATCCCTCAGTGCCATCTACCCACCCATCGCTCAGTGCCATCTACCCACCCATCGCTCAGTGCCACCTACCCACCCATCGCTCAGTGCCATCTACCCACCCATCGCTCAGTGCCACCTACTCACCCTTCGCTCAGTGCCATCTACCCACCCATCGCTCAGTGCCATCTACCCACCCATCCCCCAGTGCCACATACCCACCCATCGCTCAGTGCCACATACCCACGCATCGCTCAGTGCCATCAACCCACCCATCGCTCAGTGCCATCTAACCAACCATCGCTCAGTGCCATCTACCCACCCACCCCCCAGTGCCACCTACCCACCCATCGCTCAGTGCCCTCTACCCACCCATCGCTCAGAGCCGTCTACCCACCCATCCCTCAGTGCCATCTACCCCCCATCGCTCAGTGCCATCTACCCACCCATCGCTCAGTGCCATCTACCCACCCATCGCTCAGTGCCATTTACCCATCCATCGCTCAGTGCCACCTACACACCCATCGCTCAGTGCCATCTACCCACCCATCGCTCAGTGCCATCTACCCACAAATCCCTCAGTGCCATCTACCCACACATCGCTCAGTGCCATCTCTCCACACATCACTCAGTGCCATCTACCCACCCATCGCTCAGTGCCATCTACCCACCCATCCCTCAGTGCCAACCAGCCACCCATCGCTCAGTGCCATCTACCCACGCATCCCCCAGTGGCACCTACCCACTCATTGCTAAGTGCCATCTACCCACCCTTCCCTCAGTGCCATCTACCCACCCATCACTCAGTGCCATCTAAACACCCATCGCTCAGTGGCATCTACCCACCCATCCCCCAGTGCCATCTACCCAACCAACCCCCAGTGCCACCTACCCACCCATCGCTCAGTACCATCTACCAACCCATCGCTCAGAGCGTCTAGCCACCCATCCCCCAGTGCCATCTACCCCCACATCGCTCAGTGCCACCGACCCACCCATCGCTCAGTGCCATCAACCCACCCATCGCTCAGTGCCACCTACCCACCCATCGCTCAGTGCCATCAACCCACCCTTCGCTCAGTGCGACCTACCCACCCATCACTCAGTGCCATCTACCCACCCATCGCTCAGTGCCATCTACCCACCCATCGCTCATTGCCACCTAGGCACCCATTGCTCAGTGCCACCTACCCACCCAACGTTCAGTGCCACCTACCCACCCATCGCTCAGTGCCATCTACCTACCCTCCCCCAGTGCCACCTACCCACCCATCGCTCAGTGCCATCTACCCACCCATCACTCAGTGCCACCTACCCACCCATCGCTCAGTGCCATCTACCCACCTATCCCCCAGTGCCATCTACCCACTCGTCGCTCAGTGCCATCTACCCACCCATCCCCCAGTGCCACCTACCCACCCATCGCTCGGTGCCATCTACCCACCCATCGCCCAGTGCCATCTACCCACCCATCGCTCAGTGCCATCTACCCACCCATTGCTCAGTGCCATCTACCCACCCATCACTCAGTGCCACCTACCCAACCATCCCCAGTGCCATCTCCCCACCCATCGCTCAGTGCCATCTACCCACCGATCGCTCTGTGCCATCTACCAACCCATCGCTCTGTGCCACCTACACACCCATCGCTCAGTGCCATCTACCCACCCATCGCTCAGTGCCATCTACCCACCCATCGCCCAGTGCCATCTGCCCACCCATCGCTAAGTGCCATCTACCCACCCATCGCTCAGTGCTATCTACCCACAGATCGCTCAGTGCCAACAAACTTCCCATCGCTCAGTGCCATCTACCCACCCATCCCCCAATGCCATCTCCCCACCCATCGCTCAGTGCCAGCTACCCACCCATCCCTCAGTGCCATCTACCCACCCATCGCTCAATGCCACCTACCCACACATCGCTCAGTGCCATCTACCCACCCATCGTTCAGTGCCACCTACCCACCCATCGCTCAGTGCCATCTACCCACCCATCGCTCAGTGCCACCTACCCACCCATCACTCAGTGCCATCTACCTACCCATCCTCCAGTGCCCTTACCCATCCATCGCTCAGTGCCATCTACCCACCCATCACTCAGTGCCACCTACCCACCCATCGCTCAGTGCCATCTACACACATATCCCCCAGTGCCATCTACCCACCCGTCGCTCAGTGCCATCTACCCACCCATCCCCCAGTGCCACCTACCCACCCATCTCTCGGTGCCATCTACCCACCCATCGCCCAGTGCCATCTACCCACCCATCGCTCAGTGCCATCTACCCACCCATCGCCCAGTGCCATCTACCCACCCATCACTCAGTGCCATCTACCCACCCATCACTCAGTGCCACCTACCCACCCATCCCCAGTGCCATCTCCCCACCCATCCCTCAGTGCCATCTACCCACCCATCGCCCAGTGCCATCTACCCACCCATCGCTCAGTGCCATCTACCCACCCATCGTTCAGTGCCATCTACCCACCCATCGCTCAGTGCCATCTACCCACCCATCGCCCTGTGCCATCTACCCACCCATCGCTCAGTGCCATCTACCCACCCATTGCTCAGTGCCATTTACCCACCCATCACTCAGTGCCATCTACCCACCCATCCCCAGTGCCATCTCCACACCCATCGCTCAGTGCCATCTACCCACCGATCGCTCAGTGCCATCTACCGACCCATCGCTCAGTGCCATCTACCCACCCATCGCTCAGTGCCATCTACCCACCCATCGCTCAGTGCCATCTACCCACCCATCGCTTAGTGCCATCTACCCACCCATCGCTCAGTGCTATCTACCCACAGATCGCTCGGTGCCAACAACCTTCCCCTCGCTCAGTGCCATCTACCCACCCATCCCCCAATGCCATCTCCCCACCCATCGCTCAGTGCCACCTACCCACCCATCCCTCAGTGCCATCTACCCACCTATCCCCCAGTGCCACCTTCCCAACCATCGCTCAGTGCCATCTGCCCACCCATCACTCAGAGCCGTCTACCCACCCATCCCTCAGTGCCATCTACCCCCCATCGCTCAGTGCCACCTACCCACCCATCGCTCAGTGCCATCAACCCACCCATCGCTCAGTGCCACCTACCCACCCATCTCTCAGTGCCATCTACCCACCCCTCACTCAGTGCCATCTACCCACCCATCGCTCAGTGCGACCTACACACCCATCGCTCAGTGCCACCTACCCACCCATCGTTCAGTGCCACCTACCCACCCATCGCTCAGTGCCATCCACCCACCCATCGCTCAGTGCCACCCAGCCACCCGTCCCCCAGTGCCACCGACCCATCCATCCCTCAGTGCCATCTACCCACCCATCGCTCAATGCCACCTACCCACCCATCGCTCAGTGCCATCTACCCACCCATCGCTCAATGTCACCTACCCACCCATCGCTCAGTGCCATCTACCCACCCATCCCCCTGTCCCATCTACCCACGGATCCCTCAGTGCCATCTACTCACCCATCGCTCAGTGCCACCTACCCAGCCATCGCTTAGTGCCATCTACGCACCCATCCCCCAGTGCCACTTACCCACCCATCCTCCAGTGCCATCTACCCACCCATCCCTCAGTGCTACCCACCCATCGCTCAGTGCCACCCACCCACCCGTCCCCCAGTGCCACCTACCCACCCATCCCTCAGTGCCATCTACCCACCCATCCCCTGTGCCATCTACCCACCCATCCCTCAGTGCCATCTCCCCACCCATCGCTCAGTGCCATCTACCCACCCATCCCCAGTGCCACCTACCCACCCATCCCCCAGTGCCATCTACCTACCCATCGCTCAGTGCCATCTACCCACCCATCCCCCAGTGCCACCTACCCACCCATCGCTCAGTGCCATCTACCCACGCATCCCCCAGTGCCATCTACCCACCCATCCCTCAGTGCCATCTCCCCACCCATCGCTCAGTGCCATCTCCCCACCCATCGCTCAGTGCCATCTCCCCACCCATCGCTCAGTGCCATCTACCCACCCATCCCCCAGTGCCATCTACCTACCCATCGCTCAGTGCCATCTACCCACCCATCCCCCTGTGCCATCTACCCACCCATCCCTCAGTGCCATCTCCCCACCATCGCTCAGTGCCATCACCCCACCCATCGCTCAGTGCCATCTACCCACCCATCCCCAGTGCCACCTACCCACCCATCCCCCAGTGCCATCTACCTACCCATCGCTCAGTGCCACCTACCCACCCATCGCTCAGTGCCATCTACCCACCCATCGCTCAGTGCCACCTACCCACCCATCGCTCAGTGCCATCTACCCACCCATCGCTCAGTGGCATCTAGCCACCCATCGCTCAGTTCCATCTACCCACCTATCCCTCAGTGCCATCTACCCACCCAGCCCCCAGTGCCATCTACCCACCCATCGCTCAGTGCCATCTACCCACCCATCGCTCAGTGCCACCTACCCACCCATCGCTCAGTGCCATCTACCCACCCACCCCCCAGTGCCACCTACCCACCCATCGCTCAGTGCCCTCTACCCACCCATCGCTCAGAGCCGTCTACCCACCCATCCCTCAGTGCCATCTACCCCCCATCGCTCAGTGCCATCTACCCACCCATCGCTCAGTGCCATCTACCCACCCATCCCCCAGTGCCACCTACCCACCCATCGCTCAGTGCCATCTACCCACGCATCCCCCAGTGCCATCTACCCACCCATCCCTCAGTGCCATCTCCCCACCCATCGCTCAGTGCCATCTCCCCACCCATCGCTCAGTGCCATCTCCCCACCCATCGCTCAGTGCCATCTCCCCACCCATCGCTCAGTGCCATCACCCCACCCATCGCTCAGTGCCATCTACCCACCCATCCCCAGTGCCACCTACCCACCCATCCCCCAGTGCCATCTACCTACCCATCGCTCAGTGCCACCTACCCACCCATCGCTCAGTGCCATCTACCCACCCATCGCTCAGTGCCACCTACCCACCCATCGCTCAGTGCCATCTACCCACCCATCGCTCAGTGGCATCTAGCCACCCATCGCTCAGTTCCATCTACCCACCTATCCCTCAGTGCCATCTACCCACCCAGCCCCCAGTGCCATCTACCCACCCATCGCTCAGTGCCATCTACCCACCCATCGCTCAGTGCCACCTACCCACCCATCGCTCAGTGCCATCTACCCACCCATCGCTCAGTGCCACCTACCCACCCTTCGCTCAGTGCCATCTACCCACCCATCGCTCAGTGCCATCACCCACCCATCCCCCAGTGCCACATACCCACCCATCGCTCAGTGCCACATACCCACGCATCGCTCAGTGCCATCAACCCACCCATCGCTCAGTGCCATCTAACCAACCATCGCTCAGTGCCACCTACCCACCCATCCCTCAGTGCCATCTACCCACCCATCGCTCAGTGCCATCTACCCACCCATCGCTCAGTGCCACCTACCCACCCATCGCTCAGTGCCACCTACCCACCCATCGTTCAGTGCCACCTACCCACCCATCGCTCAGTGCCATCCACCCACCCATCGCTCAGTGCCACCCAGCCACCCGTCCCCCAGTGCCACCGACCCATCCATCCCTCAGTGCCATCTACCCACCCATCGCTCAATGCCACCTACCCACCCATCGCTCAGTGCCATCTACCCACCCATCGCTCAATGTCACCTACCCACCCATCGCTCAGTGCCATCTACCCACCCATCCCCCTGTCCCATCTACCCACGGATCCCTCAGTGCCATCTACTCACCCATCGCTCAGTGCCACCTACCCAGCCATCGCTCAGTGCCATCTACGCACCCATCCCCCAGTGCCACTTACCCACCCATCCCCCAGTGCCATCTACCCACCCATCCCTCAGTGCTACCCACCCATCGCTCAGTGCCACCCACCCACCCGTCCCCAGTGCCACCTACCCACCCATCCCTCAGTGCCATCTACCCACCCATCCCCTGTGCCATCTACCCACCCATCCCTCAGTGCCATCTCCCCACCCATCGCTCAGTGCCATCTACCCACCCATCCCCAGTGCCACCTACCCACCCATCCCCCAGTGCCATCTACCTACCCATCGCTCAGTGCCATCTACCCACCCATCCCCCAGTGCCACCTACCCACCCATCGCTCAGTGCCATCTACCCACGCATCCCCCAGTGCCATCTACCCACCCATCCCTCAGTGCCATCTCCCCACCCATCGCTCAGTGCCATCTCCCCACCCATCGCTCAGTGCCATCTCCCCACCCATCGCTCAGTGCCATCTACCCACCCATCCCCCAGTGCCATCTACCTACCCATCGCTCAGTGCCATCTACCCACCCATCCCCCTGTGCCATCTACCCACCCATCCCTCAGTGCCATCTCCCCACCATCGCTCAGTGCCATCACCCCACCCATCGCTCAGTGCCATCTACCCACCCATCCCCAGTGCCACCTACCCACCCATCCCCCAGTGCCATCTACCTACCCATCGCTCAGTGCCACCTACCCACCCATCGCTCAGTGCCATCTACCCACCCATCGCTCAGTGCCACCTACCCACCCATCGCTCAGTGCCATCTACCCACCCATCGCTCAGTGGCATCTAGCCACCCATCGCTCAGTTCCATCTACCCACCTATCCCTCAGTGCCATCTACCCACCCAGCCCCCAGTGCCATCTACCCACCCATCGCTCAGTGCCATCTACCCACCCATCGCTCAGTGCCACCTACCCACCCATCGCTCAGTGCCATCTACCCACCCACCCCCCAGTGCCACCTACCCACCCATCGCTCAGTGCCCTCTACCCACCCATCGCTCAGAGCCGTCTACCCACCCATCCCTCAGTGCCATCTACCCCCCATCGCTCAGTGCCATCTACCCACCCATCGCTCAGTGCCATCTACCCACCCATCCCCCAGTGCCACCTACCCACCCATCGCTCAGTGCCATCTACCCACGCATCCCCCAGTGCCATCTACCCACCCATCCCTCAGTGCCATCTCCCCACCCATCGCTCAGTGCCATCTCCCCACCCATCGCTCAGTGCCATCTCCCCACCCATCGCTCAGTGCCATCTACCCACCCATCCCCCAGTGCCATCTACCTACCCATCGCTCAGTGCCATCTACCCACCCATCCCCCTGTGCCATCTACCCACCCATCCCTCAGTGCCATCTCCCCACCCATCGCTCAGTGCCATCACCCCACCCATCGCTCAGTGCCATCTACCCACCCATCCCCAGTGCCACCTACCCACCCATCCCCCAGTGCCATCTACCTACCCATCGCTCAGTGCCACCTACCCACCCATCGCTCAGTGCCATCTACCCACCCATCGCTCAGTGCCACCTACCCACCCATCGCTCAGTGCCATCTACCCACCCATCGCTCAGTGGCATCTAGCCACCCATCGCTCAGTTCCATCTACCCACCTATCCCTCAGTGCCATCTACCCACCCAGCCCCCAGTGCCATCTACCCACCCATCGCTCAGTGCCATCTACCCACCCATCGCTCAGTGCCACCTACCCACCCATCGCTCAGTGCCATCTACCCACCCATCCCCCAGTGCCACATACCCACCCATCGCTCAGTGCCACATACCCACGCATCGCTCAGTGCCATCAACCCACCCATCGCTCAGTGCCATCTAACCAACCATCGCTCAGTGCCACCTACCCACCCATCCCTCAGTGCCATCTACCCACCCATCGCTCAGTGCCATCTACCCACCCATCGCTCAGTGCCACCTACCCACCCATCGCTCAGTGCCATCTACCCACCCATCGCTCAGTGCCACCTACCCACCCTTCGCTCAGTGCCATCTACCCACCCATCGCTCAGTGCCATCTACCCACCCATCCCCCAGTGCCACATACCCACCCATCGCTCAGTGCCACATACCCACGCATCGCTCAGTGCCATCAACCCACCCATCGCTCAGTGCCATCTAACCAACCATCGCTCAGTGCCACCTACCCACCCATCCCTCAGTGCCATCTACCCACCCATCGCTCAGTGCCATCTACCCACCCATCACTCAGTGCCATCTACCCACCCACCCCCCAGTGCCACCTACCCACCCATCGCTCAGTGCCCTCTACCCACCCATCGCTCAGAGCCGTCTACCCACCCATCCCTCAGTGCCATCTACCCCCCATCGCTCAGTGCCATCTACCCACCCATCGCTCAGTGCCATCTCCCCACCCATCGCTCAGTGCCATTTACCCACCCATCGCTCAGTGCCACCTACACACCCATCGCTCAGTGCCATCTACCCACCCATCGCTCAGTGCCATCTACCCACCAATCCCTCAGTGCCATCTACCCACACATCGCTCAGTGCCATCTCTCCACACATCACTCAGTGCCATCTACCCACCCATCGCTCAGTGCCATCTACCCACCCATCCCTCAGTGCCAACCAGCCACCCATCGCTCAGTGCCATCTACCCACCCATCCCCCAGTGGCACCTACCCACTCATTGCTAAGTGCCATCTACCCACCCATCCCTCAGTGCCATCTACCCACCCATCACTCAGTGCCATCTAAACACCCATCGCTCAGTGGCATCTACCCACCCATCCCCCAGTGCCATCTACCCAACCAACCCCCAGTGCCACCTACCCACCCATCGCTCAGTACCATCTACCAACCCATCGCTCAGAGCGTCTAGCCACCCATCCCCCAGTGCCATCTACCCCCACATCGCTCAGTGCCACCGACCCACCCATCGCTCAGTGCCATCAACCCACCCATCGCTCAGTGCCACCTACCCACCCATCGCTCAGTGCCATCAACCCACCCTTCGCTCAGTGCGACCTACCCACCCATCACTCAGTGCCATCTACCCACCCATCGCTCAGTGCCATCTACCCACCCATCGCTCATTGCCACCTACGCACCCATTGCTCAGTGCCACCTACCCACCCAACGTTCAGTGCCACCTACCCACCCATCGCTCAGTGCCATCTACCTACCCTCCCCCAGTGCCACCTACCCACCCATCGCTCAGTGCCATCTACCCACCCATCACTCAGTGCCACCTACCCACCCATCGCTCAGTGCCATCTACCCACCTATCCCCCAGTGCCATCTACCCACCCGTCGCTCAGTGCCATCTACCCACCCATCCCCCAGTGCCACCTACCCACCCATCGCTCGGTGCCATCTACCCACCCATCGCCCAGTGCCATCTACCCACCCATCGCTCAGTGCCATCTACCCACCCATTGCTCAGTGCCATCTACCCACCCATCACTCAGTGCCACCTACCCAACCATCCCCAGTGCCATCTCCCCACCCATCGCTCAGTGCCATCTACCCACCGATCGCTCTGTGCCATCTACCAACCCATCGCTCTGTGCCACCTACACACCCATCGCTCAGTGCCATCTACCCACCCATCGCTCAGTGCCATCTACCCACCCATCGCCCAGTGCCATCTGCCCACCCATCGCTAAGTGCCATCTACCCACCCATCGCTCAGTGCTATCTACCCACAGATCGCTCAGTGCCAACAAACTTCCCATCGCTCAGTGCCATCTACCCACCCATCCCCCAATGCCATCTCCCCACCCATCGCTCAGTGCCAGCTACCCACCCATCCCTCAGTGCCATCTACCCACCCATCGCTCAATGCCACCTACCCACACATCGCTCAGTGCCATCTACCCACCCATCGTTCAGTGCCACCTACCCACCCATCGCTCAGTGCCATCTACCCACCCATCGCTCAGTGCCACCTACCCACCCATCACTCAGTGCCATCTACCTACCCATCCTCCAGTGCCCTTACCCATCCATCGCTCAGTGCCATCTACCCACCCATCACTCAGTGCCACCTACCCACCCATCGCTCAGTGCCATCTACACACCTATCCCCCAGTGCCATCTACCCACCCGTCGCTCAGTGCCATCTACCCACCCATCCCCCAGTGCCACCAACCACCCATCTCTCGGTGCCATCTACCCACCCATCGCCCAGTGCCATCTACCCACCCATCGCTCAGTGCCATCTACCCACCCATCGCCCAGTGCCATCTACCCACCCATCACTCAGTGCCATCTACCCACCCATCACTCAGTGCCACCTACCCACCCATCCCCAGTGCCATCTCCCCACCCATCCCTCAGTGCCATCTACCCACCCATCGCCCAGTGCCATCTACCCACCCATCGCTCAGTGCCATCTACCCACCCATCGTTCAGTGCCATCTACCCACCCATCGCTCAGTGCCATCTACCCACCCATCGCCCTGTGCCATCTACCCACCCATCGCTCAGTGCCATCTACCCACCCATTGCTCAGTGCCATCTACCCACCCATCACTCAGTGCCATCTACCCACCCATCCCCAGTGCCATCTCCACACCCATCGCTCAGTGCCATCTACCCACCGATCGCTCAGTGCCATCTACCGACCCATCGCTCAGTGCCATCTACCCACCCATCGCTCAGTGCCATCTACCCACCCATCGCTCAGTGCCATCTACCCACCCATCGCTTAGTGCCATCTACCCACCCATCGCTCAGTGCTATCTACCCACAGATCGCTCGGTGCCAACAACCTTCCCCTCGCTCAGTGCCATCTACCCACCCATCCCCCAATGCCATCTCCCCACCCATCGCTCAGTGCCACCTACCCACCCATCCCTCAGTGCCATCTACCCACCTATCCCCCAGTGCCACCTTCCCAACCATCGCTCAGTGCCATCTGCCCACCCATCACTCAGAGCCGTCTACCCACCCATCCCTCAGTGCCATCTACCCCCCCATCGCTCAGTGCCACCTACCCACCCATCGCTCAGTGCCATCAACCCACCCATCGCTCAGTGCCACCTACCCACCCATCTCTCAGTGCCATCTACCCACCCCTCACTCAGTGCCATCTACCCACCCATCGCTCAGTGCGACCTACACACCCATCGCTCAGTGCCACCTACCCACCCATCGTTCAGTGCCACCTACCCACCCATCGCTCAGTGCCATCCACCCACCCATCGCTCAGTGCCACCCAGCCACCCGTCCCCCAGTGCCACCGACCCATCCATCCCTCAGTGCCATCTACCCACCCATCGCTCAATGCCACCTACCCACCCATCGCTCAGTGCCATCTACCCACCCATCGCTCAATGTCACCTACCCACCCATCGCTCAGTGCCATCTACCCACCCATCCCCCTGTCCCATCTACCCACGGATCCCTCAGTGCCATCTACTCACCCATCGCTCAGTGCCACCTACCCAGCCATCGCTCAGTGCCATCTACGCACCCATCCCCCAGTGCCACTTACCCACCCATCCCCCAGTGCCATCTACCCACCCATCCCTCAGTGCCACCCACCCATCGCTCAGTGCCACCCACCCACCCGTCCCCCAGTGCCACCTACCCACCCATCCCTCAGTGCCATCTACCCACCCATCCCCTGTGCCATCTACCCACCCATCCCTCAGTGCCATCTCCCCACCCATCGCTCAGTGCCATCTACCCACCCATCCCCAGTGCCACCTACCCACCCATCCCCCAGTGCCATCTACCTACCCATCGCTCAGTGCCATCTACCCACCCATCCCCCAGTGCCACCTACCCACCCATCGCTCAGTGCCATCTACCCACGCATCCCCCAGTGCCATCTACCCACCCATCCCTCAGTGCCATCTCCCCACCCATCGCTCAGTGCCATCTCCCCACCCATCGCTCAGTGCCATCTCCCCACCCATCGCTCAGTGCCATCTACCCACCCATCCCCCAGTGCCATCTACCTACCCATCGCTCAGTGCCATCTACCCACCCATCCCCCTGTGCCATCTACCCACCCATCCCTCAGTGCCATCTCCCCACCCATCGCTCAGTGCCATCACCCCACCCATCGCTCAGTGCCATCTACCCACCCATCCCCAGTGCCACCTACCCACCCATCCCCCAGTGCCATCTACCTACCCATCGCTCAGTGCCACCTACCCACCCATCGCTCAGTGCCATCTACCCACCCATCGCTCAGTGCCACCTACCCACCCATCGCTCAGTGCCATCTACCCACCCATCGCTCAGTGGCATCTAGCCACCCATCGCTCAGTTCCATCTACCCACCTATCCCTCAGTGCCATCTACCCACCCAGCCCCCAGTGCCATCTACCCACCCATCGCTCAGTGCCATCTACCCACCCATCGCTCAGTGCCACCTACCCACCCATCGCTCAGTGCCATCTACCCACCCATCGCTCAGTGCCACCTACCCACCCTTCGCTCAGTGCCATCTACCCACCCATCGCCCAGTGCCATCTACCCACCCATCCCCCAGTGCCACATACCCACCCATCGCTCAGTGCCACATACCCACGCATCGCTCAGTGCCATCAACCCACCCATCGCTCAGTGCCATCTAACCAACCATCGCTCAGTGCCACCTACCCACCCATCCCTCAGTGCCATCTACCCACCCATCGCTCAGTGCCATCTACCCACCCATCGCTCAGTGCCACCTACCCACCCATCGCTCAGTGCCATCTACCCACCCATCGCTCAGTGCCACCTACCCACCCTTCGCTCAGTGCCATCTACCCACCCATCGCTCAGTGCCATCTACCCACCCATCCCCCAGTGCCACATACCCACCCATCGCTCAGTGCCACATACCCACGCATCGCTCAGTGCCATCAACCCACCCATCGCTCAGTGCCATCTAACCAACCATCGCTCAGTGCCACCTACCCACCCATCCCTCAGTGCCATCTACCCACCCATCGCTCAGTGCCATCTACCCACCCATCACTCAGTGCCATCTACCCACCCACCCCCCAGTGCCACCTACCCACCCATCGCTCAGTGCCCTCTACCCACCCATCGCTCAGAGCCATCTACCCACCCATCCCTCAGTGCCATCTACCCCCCATCGCTCAGTGCCATCTACCCACCCATCGCTCAGTGCCATCTACCCACCCATCGCTCAGTGCCATTTACCCACCCATCGCTCAGTGCCACCTACACACCCATCGCTCAGTGCCATCTACCCACCCATCGCTCAGTGCCATCTACCCACCAATCCCTCAGTGCCATCTACCCACACATCGCTCAGTGCCATCTCTCCACACATCACTCAGTGCCATCTACCCACCCATCGCTCAGTGCCATCTACCCACCCATCCCTCAGTGCCAACCAGCCACCCATCGCTCAGTGCCATCTACCCACCCATCCCCCAGTGGCACCTACCCACTCATTGCTAAGTGCCATCTACCCACCCATCCCTCAGTGCCATCTACCCACCCATCACTCAGTGCCATCTAAACACCCATCGCTCAGTGGCATCTACCCACCCATCCCCCAGTGCCACCTACCCAACCAACCCCCAGTGCCACCTACCCACCCATCGCTCAGTACCATCTACCAACCCATCGCTCAGAGCGTCTAGCCACCCATCCCCCAGTGCCATCTACCCCCACATCGCTCAGTGCCACCGACCCACCCATCGCTCAGTGCCATCAACCCACCCATCGCTCAGTGCCACCTACCCACCCATCGCTCAGTGCCATCAACCCACCCTTCGCTCAGTGCGACCTACCCACCCATCACTCAGTGCCATCTACCCACCCATCGCTCAGTGCCGTCTACCCACCCATCGCTCATTGCCACCTACGCACCCATTGCTCAGTGCCACCTACCCACCCAACGTTCAGTGCCACCTACCCACCCATCGCTCAGTGCCATCTACCTACCCTCCCCCAGTGCCACCTACCCACCCATCGCTCAGTGCCATCTACCCACCCATCACTCAGTGCCACCTACCCACCCATCGCTCAGTGCCATCTACCCACCTATCCCCCAGTGCCATCTACCCACCCGTCGCTCAGTGCCATCTACCCACCCATCCCCCAGTGCCACCTACCCACCCATCGCTCGGTGCCATCTACCCACCCATCGCCCAGTGCCATCTACCCACCCATCGCTCAGTGCCATCTACCCACCCATTGCTCAATGCCATCTACCCACCCATCACTCAGTGCCACCTACCCAACCATCCCCAGTGCCATCTCCCCACCCATCGCTCAGTGCCATCTACCCACCGATCGCTCTGTGCCATCTACCAACCCATCGCTCTGTGCCACCTACACACCCATCGCTCAGTGCCATCTACCCACCCATCGCTCAGTGCCATCTACCCACCCATCGCCCAGTGCCATCTGCCCACCCATCGCTAAGTGCCATCTACCCACCCATCGCTCAGTGCTATCTACCCACAGATCGCTCAGTGCCAACAAACTTCCCATCGCTCAGTGCCATCTACCCACCCATCCCCCAATGCCATCTCCCCACCCATCGCTCAGTGCCAGCTACCCACCCATCCCTCAGTGCCATCTACCCACCCATCGCTCAATGCCACCTACCCACACATCGCTCAGTGCCATCTACCCACCCATCGTTCAGTGCCACCTACCCACCCATCGCTCAGTGCCATCTACCCACCCATCGCTCAGTGCCACCTACCCACCCATCACTCAGTGCCATCTACCTACCCATCCCCCAGTGCCCTTACCCATCCATCGCTCAGTGCCATCTACCCACCCATCACTCAGTGCCACCTACCCACCCATCGCTCAGTGCCATCTACACACCTATCCCCCAGTGCCATCTACCCACCCGTCGCTCAGTGCCATCTACCCACCCATCCCCCAGTGCCACCTACCCACCCATCTCTCGGTGCCATCTACCCACCCATCGCCCAGTGCCATCTACCCACCCATCGCTCAGTGCCATCTACCCACCCATCGCCCAGTGCCATCTACCCACCCATCACTCAGTGCCATCTACCCACCCATCACTCAGTGCCACCTACCCACCCATCCCCAGTGCCATCTCCCCACCCATCCCTCAGTGCCATCTACCCACCCATCGCCCAGTGCCATCTACCCACCCATCGCTCAGTGCCATCTACCCACCCATCGTTCAGTGCCATCTACCCACCCATCGCTCAGTGCCATCTACCCACCCATCGCCCTGTGCCATCTACCCACCTATCGCTCAGTGCCATCTACCCACCCATTGCTCAGTGCCATCTACCCACCCATCACTCAGTGCCATCTACCCACCCATCCCCAGTGCCATCTCCACACCCATCGCTCAGTGCCATCTACCCACCGATCGCTCAGTGCCATCTACCGACCCATCGCTCAGTGCCATCTACCCACCCATCGCTCAGTGCCATCTACCCACCCATCGCTCAGTGCCATCTACCCACCCATCGCTTTGTGCCATCTACCCACCCATCGCTCAGTGCTATCTACCCACAGATCGCTCGGTGCCAACAACCTTCCCCTCGCTCAGTGCCATCTACCCACCCATCCCCCAATGCCATCTCCCCACCCATCGCTCAGTGCCACCTACCCACCCATCCCTCAGTGCCATCTACCCACCTATCCCCCAGTGCCACCTTCCCAACCATCGCTCAGTGCCATCTGCCCACCCATCACTCAGAGCCGTCTACCCACCCATCCCTCAGTGCCATCTACCCCCCCATCGCTCAGTGCCACCTACCCACCCATCGCTCAGTGCCATCAACCCACCCATCGCTCAGTGCCACCTACCCACCCATCTCTCAGTGCCATCTACCCACCCCTCACTCAGTGCCATCTACCCACCCATCGCTCAGTGCGACCTACACACCCATCACTCAGTGCCACCTACCCACCCATCGTTCAGTGCCACCTACCCACCCATCGCTCAGTGCCATCTACCCACCCATCGCTCAGTGCCACCTACCGGGCCCATCGCTCAGTGCCATCTACCCACCCATCCCCCAGTGCCACCTACCCACCCATCACTCAGTGCCACCTACCCACCCAACCCCAGTGCCCACCTACCCACCCATCACTCAGTGCCATGTACCCACTCATCACTCAGTGCCATCTACCCACCCATCGCTCAGTGCCATCTACCCACCCATCACTCAGTGCCACCTACCCACCCATCGCTCAGTGCCATCTACCCACCTATCCCCCAGTACCATCTTCCCACCCGTTGCTCAGTGCCATCTACCCACCCATCCCCCAGTGCCAAGTACCCACCCATCGCTCGGTGCCATCTACCCACCCATTGCTCAGAGCCATCTACCCACCCATCACTCAGTGCCATCTACTCACCCATCACTCAGTGCCACCTACCCATCCATCCCCCAGTGCCATCTACCCACTCATCCCTCAGTGCCACCCACCCATCGCTCAGTGCCACCTACCCACCCATCGCTCAGTGCAATCTACCCACCCATCGCTCATTGCCATCTACCCACCCATCCCCCAGTGCCACCTACCCACTTATCGCTCAGTGCCATCTACCTACCCATCGCTCAGTGCCATCTACCCACCCATCGCTCAGTGCCATCTACCCACCCATTGCTCAGTGCCATCTACCCACCCATCACTCAGTGCCACCTACCCACCCATCCCCAGTGCCACCTACCCACACATTGCTCAGTGCCATCTACCCACCCATCGTTCAGTGCCACCTACCCACCCATCGCTCAGTGCCATCTACCCACCCATCGCTCAGTGCCACCTACCCACCCATCACTCAGTGCCATCTACCTACCCATCCCCCAGTGCCCTTACCCATCCATCGCTCAGTGCCATCTACCCACCCATCACTCAGTGCCACCTACCCACCCATCGCTCAGTGCCATCTACACACCTATCCCCCAGTGCCATCTACCCACCCGTCGCTCAGTGCCATCTACCCACCCATCCCCCTGTGCCACCTACCCACCCATCTCTCGGTGCCATCTACCCACCCATCGCCCAGTGCCATCTACCCACCCATCGCTCAGTGCCATCTACCCACCCATCGCCCAGTGCCATCTACTCACCCATCACTCAGTGCCATCTACCCACCCATCACTCAGTGCCACCTACCCACCCATCCCCAGTGCCATCTCCCCACCCATCCCTCAGTGCCATCTACCCACCCATCGCCCAGTGCCATCTACCCACCCATCGCTCAGTGCCATCTACCCACCCATCGTTCAGTGCCATCTACCCACCCATCGCTCAGTGCCATCTACCCACCCATCGCCCTGTGCCATCTACCCACCCATCGCTCAGTGCCATCTACCCACCCATTGCTCAGTGCCATCTACCCACCCATCACTCAGTGCCATCTACCCACCCATCCCCAGTGCCATCTCCACACCCATCGCTCAGTGCCATCTACCCACCGATCGCTCAGTGCCATCTACCGACCCATCGCTCAGTGCCATCTACCCACCCATCGCTCAGTGCCATCTACCCACCCATCGCTCAGTGCCATCTACCCACCCATCGCTTAGTGCCATCTACCCACCCATCGCTCAGTGCTATCTACCCACAGATCGCTCGGTGCCAACAACCTTCCCCTCGCTCAGTGCCATCTACCCACCCATCCCCCAATGCCATCTCCCCACCCATCGCTCAGTGCCACCTACCCACCCATCCCTCAGTGCCATCTACCCACCTATCCCCCAGTGCCACCTTCCCAACCATCGCTCAGTGCCATCTGCCCACCCATCACTCAGAGCCGTCTACCCACCCATCCCTCAGTGCCATCTACCCCCCCATCGCTCAGTGCCACCTACCCACCCATCGCTCAGTGCCATCAACCCACCCATCGCTCAGTGCCACCTACCCACCCATCTCTCAGTGCCATCTACCCACCCCTCACTCAGTGCCATCTACCCACCCATCGCTCAGTGCGACCTACACACCCATCACTCAGTGCCACCTACCCACCCATCGTTCAGTGCCACCTACCCACCCATCGCTCAGTGCCATCTACCCACCCATCGCTCAGTGCCACCTACCGGGCCCATCGCTCAGTGCCATCTACCCACCCATCCCCCAGTGCCACCTACCCACCCATCACTCAGTGCCACCTACCCACCCAACCCCAGTGCCAACCTACCCACCCATCACTCAGTGCCATGTACCCACTCATCACTCAGTGCCATCTACCCACCCATCGCTCAGTGCCATCTACCCACCCATCACTCAGTGCCACCTACCCACCCATCGCTCAGTGCCATCTACCCACCTATCCCCCAGTACCATCTTCCCACCCGTTGCTCAGTGCCATCTACCCACCCATCCCCCAGTGCCAAGTACCCACCCATCGCTCGGTGCCATCTACCCACCCATTGCTCAGAGCCATCTACCCACCCATCACTCAGTGCCATCTACTCACCCATCACTCAGTGCCACCTACCCATCCATCGCTCAGTGCCATCTACCCAAACATCCCCCAGTGCCACTTACCCACCCATCCCCCAGTGCCATCTACCCACTCATCCCTCAGTGCCACCCACCCATCGCTCAGTGCCACCTACCCACCCATCGCTCAGTGCAATCTACCCACCCATCGCTCATTGCCATCTACCCACCCATCCCCCAGTGCCACCTACCCACTTATCGCTCAGTGCCATCTACCTACCCATCGCTCAGTGCCATCTACCCACCCATCGCTCAGTGCCATCTACCCACCCATTGCTCAGTGCCATCTACCCACCCATCACTCAGTGCCACCTACCCACCCATCCCCAGTGCCATCTCCCCACCCATCGCTCAGTTCCATCTACCCACCGATCGCTCTGTGCCATCTACCAACCCATCGCTCTGTGCCACCTACACACCCATCGCTCAGTGCCATCTACCCACCCATCGCTCAGTGCCATCTACCCACCCATCGCCCAGTGCCATCTACCCACCCATCGCTTAGTGCCATCTACTCACCCATCGCTCAGTGCTATCTACCCACAGATCGCTCAGTGCCAACAAACTTCCCATCGCTCAGTGTCCATCTACCCACCCATCCCCAATGCCATCTCCCCACCCATCGCTCAGTGCCACCTACCCAGCCATCCCTCAGTGCCATCTACCTACCCATCGCTCAATGCCATCTACCCACCCATCGCTCAGTGCCACCTACCGGGCCCATCGCTCAGTGCCATCTACCCACCCAACCCCAGTGCCCACCTACCCACCCATCACTCAGTGCCATGTACCCACTCATCACTCAGTGCCATCTACCCACCTCTCACTCAGTGCCATCTACCCACCCATCGCTCAGTGCGACCTACACACCCATCGCTCAGTGCCACCTACCCACCCATCGTTCAGTGCCACCTACCCACCCATCGCTCAGTGCCATCTACCCACCCATCGCTCAGTGCCACCTACCGGGCCCATCGCTCAGTGCCATCTACCCACCCATCCCCCAGTGCCACCTACCCACCCATCACTCAGTGCCACCTACCCACCCAACCCCAGTGCCCACCTACCCACCCATCACTCAGTGCCATGTACCCACTCATCACTCAGTGCCATCTACCCACCCATTGCTCAGAGCCATCTACCCACCCATCACTCAGTGCCATCTACTCACCCATCGCTCAGTGCCACCTACCCATCCATCGCTCAGTGCCATCTACCCAAACATCCCCCAGTGCCACTTACCCACCCATCCCCCAGTGCCATCTACCCACTCATCCCTCAGTGCCACCCACCCATCGCTCAGTGCCACCTACCCACCCATCGCTCAGTGCAATCTACCCACCCATCGCTCATTGCCATCTACCCACCCATCCCCCAGTGCCACCTACCCACTTATCGCTCAGTGCCATCTACCTACCCATCGCTCAGTGCCATCTACCCACCCATCGCTCAGTGCCATCTACCCACCCATTGCTCAGTGCCATCTACCCACCCATCACTCAGTGCCACCTACCCACCCATCCCCAGTGCCATCTCCCCACCCATCGCTCAGTGCCATCTACCCACCGATCGCTCTGTGCCATCTACCAACCCATCGCTCTGTGCCACCTACACACCCATCGCTCAGTGCCATCTACCCACCCATCGCTCAGTGCCATCTACCCACCCATCGCCCAGTGCCATCTACCCACCCATCGCTTAGTGCCATCTACTCACCCATCGCTCAGTGCTATCTACCCACAGATCGCTCAGTGCCAACAAACTTCCCATCGCTCAGTGTCCATCTACCCACCCATCCCCCAATGCCATCTCCCCACCCATCGCTCAGTGCCACCTACCCACCCATCCCTCAGTGCCATCTACCTACCCATCGCTCAATGCCACCTACCCACCCATCTCTCAGTGCCATCTACCCACCCATCCCCAATGCCATCTCCCCACCCATCGCTCAGTGCCAGCTACCCACCCATCCCTCAGTGCCATCTACCCACCCATCGCTCAATGCCACCTACCCACACATCGCTCAGTGCCATCTACCCACCCATCGTTCAGTGCCACCTACCCACCCATCGCTCAGTGCCATCTACCCACCCATCGCTCAGTGCCACCTACCCACCCATCACTCAGTGCCATCTACCTACCCATCCCCCAGTGCCACTTACCCATCCATCGCTCAGTGCCATCTACCCACCCATCACTCAGTGCCACCTACCCACCCATCGCTCAGTGCCATCTACCCACCTATCCCCCAGTGCCATCTACCCACCCATCGCTCAGTGCCATCTACCCACCCATCGTTCAGTGCCATCTACCCACCCATCGCCCAGTGCCATCTACCCACCCATTGCTCAGTGCCATCTACCCACCCATCACTCAGTGCCATCTACCCACCCATCCCCAGTGCCATCTCCACACCGATCGCTCAGTGCCATCTACCCACCGATCGCTCAGTGCCATCTACCGACCCATCGCTCAGTGCCATCTACCCACCCATCGCTCAGTGCCATCTACCCACCCATCGCTCAGTGCCATCTACCCACCCATCGCCGAGATCCATCTACCCATCCATCGCTTAGTGCCATCTACCCACCCATCGCTCAGTGCTATCTACCCACAGATCGCTCAGTGCCAACAACCATCCCCTCGCTCAGTGCCATCTACCCACCCATCCCCCAATGCCATCTCCCCACCCATCGCTCAGTGCCACCTACCCACCCATCCCTCAGTGCCATCTACCTACCCATTGCTCAATGCCACCTACCCACCCATCCCTCAGTGCCATCTACCCACCCATCACCCAATGCCATCTCCCCACCCATCGCTCAGTGCCAGCTACCACCCATCCCTCAGTGCCATCTACACACCCATCGCTCAGTGCCAGCTACTCACCCATCGCTCAGTGCCATCTAACCACCCATCGCTCAGTGCTACCTACCCACCCATCCCTCAGTGCCATCTACCCACCCATCACTCAGTGCCATCTACCCACCCATCGCTAAGTGCCATCTACCCACCCATCGCTCAGTGCTGTCTACCCACCCATCCCCCAGTGCCACCTTCCCACCCATCGCTCAGTGCCATCTGCCCACCCATCACTCAGAGCCGTCTACCCACCCATCCCTCAGTGCCATCTACCCCCCCATCGCTCAGTGCCACCTACCCACCCATCGCTCAGTGCCATCAACCCACCCATCGCTCAGTGCCACCTACCCACCCATCACTCAGTACCATCTACCCACCCATCACTCAGTGCCATCTACCCACCCATCGCTCAGTGCGACCTACACACCCATCGCTCAGTGCCACCTACCCACCCATCGTTCAGTGCCACCTACCCACCCATCGCTCAGTGCCATCTACCCACCCATCGCTCAGTGCCACCTACCCGCCCATCGCTCAGTGCCATCTACCCACCCATCCCCCAGTGCCACCTACCCACCCATCACTCAGTGCCACCTACCCACCCAACCCCAGTGCCCACCTACCCACCCATCGCTCAGTGCCATGTACCCACTCATCACTCAGTGCCATCTACCCACCCATCGCTCAGTGCCATCTACCCACCCATCACTCAGTGCCACCTACCCACCCATCGCTCAGTGCCATCTACCCACCTATCCCCCAGTGCCATCTTCCCACCCGTTGCTCAGTGCCATCTACCCACCCATCCCCCAGTGCCAAGTACCCACCCATCGCTCGGTGCCATCTACCCACCCATTGCTCAGAGCCATTTACCCACCCATCACTCAGTGCCATCTACTCACCCATCGCTCAGTGCCACCTACCCATCCATCGCTCAGTGCCATCTACCCATACATCCCCCAGTGCCATCTTCCCACCCGTTGCTCAGTGCCATCTACCCACCCATCCCCCAGTGCCAAGTACCCACCCATCGCTCGGTGCCATCTACCCACCCATTGCTCAGAGCCATCTACCCACCCATCACTCAGTGCCATCTACTCACCCATCGCTCAGTGCCATCTACCTACCCATCGCTCAGTGCCATCTACCCACCCATCGCTCAGTGCCATCTACCCACCCATTGCTCAGTGCCATCTACCCACCCATCACTCAGTGCCACCTACCCACCCATCCCCAGTGCCATCTCCCCACCCATCGCTCAGTGCCATCTACCCACCGATCGCTCTGTGCCATCTACCAACCCATCGCTCTGTGCCACCTACACACCCATCGCTCAGTGCCATCTACCCACCCATCGCTCAGTGCCATCTACCCACCCATCGCCCAGTGCCATCTACCCACCCATCGCTTAGTGCCATCTACTCACCCATCGCTCAGTGCTATCTACCCACAGATCGCTCAGTGCCAACAAACTTCCCATCGCTCAGTGTCCATCTACCCACCCATCCCCCAATGCCATCTCCCCACCCATCGCTCAGTGCCACCTACCCACCCATCCCTCAGTGCCATCTACCTACCCATCGCTCAATGCCACCTACCCACCCATCTCTCAGTGCCATCTACCCACCCATCCCCCAATGCCATCTCCCCACCCATCGCTCAGTGCCAGCTACCCACCCATCCCTCAGTGCCATCTACCCACCCATCGCTCAATGCCACCTACCCACACATCGCTCAGTGCCATCTACCCACCCATCGTTCAGTGCCACCTACCCACCCATCGCTCAGTGCCATCTACCCACCCATCGCTCAGTGCCATCTACCTACCCATCCCCCAGTGCCACTTACCCATCCATCGCTCAGTGCCATCTACCCACCGATCACTCAGTGCCACCTACCCACCCATCGCTCAGTGCCATCTACCCACCTATCCCCCAGTGCCATCTACCCACCCATCGCTCAGTGCCATCTACCCACCCATCGTTCAGTGCCATCTACCCACCCATCGCCCAGTGCCATCTACCCACCCATTGCTCAGTGCCATCTACCCACCCATCACTCAGTGCCATCTACCCACCCATCCCCAGTGCCATCTCCACACCGATCGCTCAGTGCCATCTACCCACCGATCGCTCAGTGCCATCTACCGACCCATCGCTCAGTGCCATCTACCCACCCATCGCTCAGTGCCATCTACCCACCCATCGCTCAGTGCCATCTACCCACCCATCGTCTAGATCCATCTACCCATCCATCGCTTAGTGCCATCTACCCACCCATCGCTCAGTGCTATCTACCCACAGATCGCTCAGTGCCAACAACCATCCCCTCGCTCAGTGTCCATCTACCCACCCATCCCCCAATGCCATCTCCCCACCCATCGCTCAGTGCCACCTACCCACCCATCCCTCAGTGCCATCTACCTACCCATCGCTCAATGCCACCTACCCACCCATCTCTCAGTGCCATCTACCCACCCATCCCCCAATGCCATCTCCCCACCCATCGCTCAGTGCCAGCTACCCACCCATCCCTCAGTGCCATCTACCCACCCATCGCTCAATGCCACCTACCCACACATCGCTCAGTGCCATCTACCCACCCATCGTTCAGTGCCACCTACCCACCCATCGCTCAGTGCCATCTACCCACCCATCGCTCAGTGCCATCTACCTACCCATCCCCCAGTGCCACTTACCCATCCATCGCTCAGTGCCATCTACCCACCCATCACTCAGTGCCACCTACCCACCCATCGCTCAGTGCCATCTACCCACCTATCCCCCAGTGCCATCTACCCACCCATCGCTCAGTGCCATCTACCCACCCATCGTTCAGTGCCATCTACCCACCCATCGCCCAGTGCCATCTACCCACCCATTGCTCAGTGCCATCTACCCACCCATCACTCAGTGCCATCTACCCACCCATCCCCAGTGCCATCTCCACACCGATCGCTCAGTGCCATCTACCCACCGATCGCTCAGTGCCATCTACCGACCCATCGCTCAGTGCCATCTACCCACCCATCGCTCAGTGCCATCTACCCACCCATCGCTCAGTGCCATCTACCCACCCATCGTCTAGATCCATCTACCCATCCATCGCTTAGTGCCATCTACCCACCCATCGCTCAGTGCTATCTACCCACAGATCGCTCAGTGCCAACAACCATCCCCTCGCTCAGTGCCATCTACCCACCCATCCCCCAATGCCATCTCCCCACCCATCGCTCAGTGCCACCTACCCACCCATCCCTCAGTGCCATCTACCTACCCATTGCTCAATGCCACCTACCCACCCATCCCTCAGTGCCATCTACCCACCCATCACCCAATGCCATCTCCCCACCCATCGCTCAGTGCCAGCTACCACCCATCCCTCAGTGCCATCTACACACCCATCGCTCAGTGCCAGCTACTCACCCATCGCTCAGTGCCATCTAACCACCCATCGCTCAGTGCTACCTACCCACCCATCCCTCAGTGCCATCTACCCACCCATCACTCAGTGCCATCTACCCACCCATCGCTAAGTGCCATCTACCCACCCATCGCTCAGTGCTGTCTACCCACCCATCCCCCAGTGCCACCTTCCCACCCATCGCTCAGTGCCATCTGCCCACCCATCACTCAGAGCCGTCTACCCACCCATCCCTCAGTGCCATCTACCCCCCCATCGCTCAGTGCCACCTACCCACCCATCGCTCAGTGCCATCAACCCACCCATCGCTCAGTGCCACCTACCCACCCATCACTCAGTGCCATCTACCCACCCATCACTCAGTGCCATCTACCCACCCATCGCTCAGTGCGACCTACACACCCATCGCTCAGTGCCACCTACCCACCCATCGTTCAGTGCCACCTACCCACCCATCGCTCAGTGCCATCTACCCACCCATCGCTCAGTGCCACCTACCCGCCCATCGCTCAGTGCCATCTACCCACCCATCCCCCAGTGCCACCTACCCACCCATCACTCAGTGCCACCTACCCACCCAACCCCAGTGCCCACCTACCCACCCATCGCTCAGTGCCATGTACCCACTCATCACTCAGTGCCATCTACCCACCCATCGCTCAGTGCCATCTACCCACCCATCACTCAGTGCCACCTACCCACCCATCGCTCAGTGCCATCTACCCACCTATCCCCCAGTGCCATCTTCCCACCCGTTGCTCAGTGCCATCTACCCACCCATCCCCCAGTGCCAAGTACCCACCCATCGCTCGGTGCCATCTACCCACCCATTGCTCAGAGCCATCTACCCACCCATCACTCAGTGCCATCTACTCACCCATCGCTCAGTGCCACCTACCCATCCATCGCTCAGTGCCATCTACCCATACATCCCCCAGTGCCACTTACCCACCCATCCCCCAGTGCCATCTACCCACTCATCCCTCAATGCCACCCACCCATCGTTCAGTGCAACCTACCCACCCATCGCTCAGTGCCATCTACCCACCCATCGCTCAGTGCTATCTACCCACCCATCGCTCATTGCCATCTACCCACCCATCCCCCAGTGCCACCTACCCACTTATCGCTCAGTGCCATCTACCCACCCATCGCTCAGTGCCACTTACCCACCCATCGCTCAGTGCCATCTACCCACCCGTCCCCCAGTGCCATCTCCCCACCCATCGCTCAGTGCCATCTACCCATCCATCCCCCAGTGCCACCTACCCACTCATCTCTCAGTGACATCTACCCACCCATCGTTCATTGCCATCTACCCACCCATCATTCAGTGCCATCTACCCACCCATCATTCAATGCCACCTACCCACCCATCGCTGAGTACCATCTACCCACCCATCGCTCAGTGCCATCTACCCACCCATCCCTCAGTGCCATCTACCCACCCATCGCTCAGTGCCATCTACCCACCCATCCTCCAGTGCCACCTACCTACTCATCGCTCAGTGCCATATACCACCCATGGCTCAGTGCCATCTACCCACCCATCACTCAGTGCCATCTACCCACCCATCGCTCAGTGCCATCTACCCACCCATCGCTCAGTGCTATCTCCCCACCCATCGCTCAGTGCCATCTACCCACCCATCGTTCAGTGCTATCTACCCACCCATTGCTCAGAGCTATCTACCCACCCATTGCTCAGTGCTATCTACCCATCCATCGCTCAGTGCCATATACCACCCATGGCTCAGTGCCATCTACCCACCCATCGCTCAGTGCTATCTACCCACCCATTCCTCAGAGCTATCTACCAACCCATCGCTCAGTGCCACCTACACACCCATCGCTCAGTGCCATCTACCCACCCATCGCTCAGTGCCATCTACACACCCATCGCTCAGTGCCATCTACCCACCCATCCCTCAGTGCCAACCAGCCACCCATCGCTGAGTGCCATGTACCCACCCATCCCCCAGTGCCACCTACCCACTCATCGTCAGTGCCATCTACCCACCCATGGCTCTGTGCCATCTACACACCCATCGCTCAGTGCCATCTACCCACCCATCGCTCAGTGCCACCTACCCACCCATCGCTCAGTGCCATCAACCCACCCATCGCTCAGTACCATCTAACCACCCATCACTCAGTGCCACCTACCCACCCATCCCTTAGTGCCATCTACCCATCCATCGCTCAGTGCCATCTACCCACCCATCGCTCAGAGCCGTCTACCCACCCATCCCTCAGTGCCATCTACCCCACCCATCGCTCAGTGCCATCTGCCCACCCATTGCTCAGTGCCGTCTACCCACCCATCGCTCAGTGCCATCTACCCAACCATCGCCCAGTGCCATCTACCCACCCATCGCTCAGTGCCATCTACCCACCCATCACTCAGTGCCACCTACCCACCCATCCCCAGTGCCATCTCCCCACCCATCTCTCAGTGCCATCTACCCACCCATCGCCCAGTGCCATCTACCCACCCATCGCTCAGTGCCATCTACTCACCCATCGCTCAGTGCCACCTATCCATCCATCGCTCAGTGCCATCTACCCATACATCCCCCAGTGCCACTTACCCACCCATCCCCCAGTGCCATCTACCCACTCATCCCTCAATGCCACCCACCCATCGTTCAGTGCAACCTACCCACCCATCGCTCAGTGCCATCTACCCACCCATCGCTCAGTGCTATCTACCCACCCATCGCTCATTGCCATCTACCCACCCATCCCCCAGTGCCACCTACCCACTTATCGCTCAGTGCCATCTACCCACCCATCGCTCAGTGCCACTTACCCACCCATCGCTCAGTGCCATCTACCCACCCGTCCCCCAGTGCCATCTCCCCACCCATCGCTCAGTGCCATCTACCCATCCATCCCCAGTGCCACCTACCCACTCATCTCTCAGTCACATCTACCCACCCATCGTTCATTGCCATCTACCCACCCATCATTCAGTGCCATCTACCCACCCATCCCCCAGTGCCACCTACCCACCCATCGCTGAGTACCATCTACCCACCCATCGCTCAGTGCCATCTACCCACCCATCCCTCAGTGCCATCTACCCACCCATCGCTCAGTGCCATCTACCCACCCATCCTCCAGTGCCACCTACCTACTCATCGCTCAGTGCCATATACCACCCATGGCTCAGCGCCATCTACCCACCCATCACTCAGTGCCATCTACCCACCCATCGCTCAGTGCCATCTACCCACCCATCGCTCAGTGCTATCTCCCCACCCATCGCTCAGTGCCATCTACCCACCCATCGTTCAGTGCCATCTACCCACCCATCGCTCAGAGCTATCTACCCACCCATTGCTCAGTGCTATCTACCAACCCATCGCTCAGTGCCACCTACACACCCATCGCTCAGTGCCATCTACCCACCCATCGCTCAGTGCCATCTACACACCCATCGCTCAGTGCCATCTACCCACCCATCCCTCAGTGCCAAACAGCCACCCATCGCTCAGTGCCATGTACCCACCCATCCCCCAGTGCCACCTACCCACTCATCGTCAGTGCCATCTACCCACCCATGGCTCTGTGCCATCTACACACCCATCGCTCAGTGCCATCTACCCACCCATCGCTCAGTGCCACCTACCCACCCATCGCTCAGTGCCATCAACCCACCCATCGCTCAGTACCATCTAACCACCCATCACTCAGTGCCACCTACCCACCCATCCCTTAGTGCCATCTACCCATCCATCGCTCAGTGCCATCTACCCACCCATCGCTCAGTGCCATCTACCCACCCATCGCTCAGTGCGATCTACCCACCCATCCCCAGTGCCATCTACCCACCCATTGCTCAGTGCCATCTACCCACCCATCGCTCAGTGCCATTTACCCACACATCGCTCAGTGCCACCTACACACCCATCGCCCAGTGCCATCTACCCACCCATCGCTCAGTGCCATCTACCCACCAATCCCTCAGTGCCATCTACCCACACATCGCTCAGTGCCATCTCCCCACACATCACTCAGTGCCAACCAGCCACCCATCGCTCAGTGCCATCTACCCCACCCATCGCTCAGTGCCATCTACCCACCCATTGCTCAGTGCCATCTACCCACCCATCGCTCAGTGCCATCTACCCACCCATCGCCCAGTGCCATCTACCCACCCATCGCTCAGTGCCATCTACACACCCATCACTCAGTGCCACCTACCCACCCATCCCCAGTGCCATCTCCCCACCCATCTCTCAGTGCCATCTACCCACCCATCGCCCAGTGCCATCTACCCACCCATCGCTCAGTGCCATCTACCCACCCATCGTTCAGTGCCATCTACCCACCCATCGCTCAGTGCCATCTACCCACCCATCACCCTGTGCCATCTACCCACCCATCGCTCAGCGCCATCTACCCACCCATTGCTCAGTGCCATCTACCCACCCATCACTCAGTGCCATCTACCCACCCATCCCCAGTGCCATCTCCACACCCATCGCTCAGTGCCATCTACCCACCGATCACTCAGTGCCATCTACCGACCCATCGCTCAGTGCCATCTACCCACCCATCGCTCAGTGCCATCTACCCACCCATCGCTCAGTGCCATCTACCCACCCATCGCCTAGTGCCATCTACCCATCCATCGCTTAGTGCCATCTACCCACCCATCGCTCAGTGCTGTCTACCCACCCATCCCCCAGTGCCACCTTCCCACCCATCGCTCAGTGCCATCTGCCCACCCATCACTCAGAGCCATCTACCCACCCATTGCTCAGAGCCATCTACCCACCCATCACTCAGTGCCATCTACTCACCCATCGCTCAGTGCCACCTACCCATCCATCGCTCAGTGCCATCTACCCATACATCCCCCAGTGCCACTTACCCACCCATCCCCCAGTGCCATCTACCCACTCATCCCTCAATGCCACCCACCCATCGTTCAGTGCAACCTACCCACCCATCGCTCAGTGCCATCTACCCACCCATCGCTCAGTGCTATCTACCCACCCATCGCTCATTGCCATCTACCCACCCATCCCCCAGTGCCACCTACCCACTTATCGCTAAGTGCCATCTACCCACCCATCGCTCAGTGCCACTTACCCACCCATCGCTCAGTGCCATCTACCCACCCGTCCCCCAGTGCCATCTCCCCACCCATCGCTCAGTGCCATCTACCCATCCATCCCCAGTGCCACCTACCCACTCATCTCTCAGTCATATCTACCCACCCATCGTTCATTGCCATCTACCCACCCATCATTCAGTGCCATCTACCCACCCATCCCCCAGTGCCACCTACCCACCCATCGCTGAGTACCATCTACCCACCCATCGCTCTGTGCCATCTACACACCCATCCCTCAGTGCCATCTACCCACCCATCGCTCAGTGCCATCTACCCACCCATCCTCCAGTGCCACCTACCTACTCATCGCTCAGTGCCATATACCACCCATGGCTCAGTGCCATCTACCCACCCATCACTCAGTGCCATCTACCCACCCATCGCTCAGTGCCATCTACCCACCCATCGCTCAGTGCTATCTCCCCACCCATTGCTCAGTGCCATCTACCCACCCATCACTCAGTGCCATCTACCCACCCATCCCCAGTGCCATCTCCACACCCATCGCTCAGTGCCATCTACCCACCGATCACTCAGTGCCATCTACCGACCCATCGCTCAGTGCCATCTACCCACCCATCGCTCAGTGCCATCTACCCACCCATCGCTCAGTGCCATCTACCCACCCATCGCCTAGTGCCATCTACCCATCCATCGCTTAGTGCCATCTACCCACCCATCGTTCAGTGCTATCTACCCACAGATCGCTCGGTGCCAACAACCTTCCCCTCGCTCAGTGCCATCTACCCACCCATCCCCCAATGCCATCTCCCCACCCATCGCTCAGTGCCACCTACCCACCCATCCCTCAGTGCCATCTACCTACCCATTGCTCAATGCCACCTACCCACCCATCCCTCAGTGCCATCTACCCACCCATCACCCAATGCCATCTCCCCACCCATCGCTCAGTGCCAGCTACCACCCATCCCTCAGTGCCATCTACACACCCATCGCTCAGTGCCAGCTACTCACTCATCGCTCAGTGCCATCTAACCACCCATCGCTCAGTGCCATCTGCCCACCCATCACTCAGAGCCGTCTACCCACCCATCCCTCAGTGCCATCTACCCCCCCATCGATCAGTGCCACCTACCCACCCATCGCTCAGTGCCATCAACCCACCCATCGCTCAGTGCCACCTACCCACCCATCACTCAGTGCCATCTACCCACCCATCACTCAGTGCCATCTACCCACCCATCGCTCAGTGCGACCTACACACCCATCGCTCAGTGCCACCTACCCACCCATCGTTAAGTGCCACCTACCCACCCATCGCTCAGTGCCATCTACCCACCCATCGCTCAGTGCCACCTACCCGCCCATTGCTCAGTGCCATCTACCCACCCATCCCCCAGTGCCACCTACCCACCCATCACTCAGTGCCACCTACCCACCCAACCCCAGTGCCCACCTACCCACCCATCGCTCAGTGCCATGTACCCACTCATCACTCAGTGCCATCTACCCACCCATCGCTCAGTGCCATCTACCCACCCATCACTCAGTGCCACCTACCCACCCATCGCTCAGTGCCATCTACCCACCTATCCCCCAGTGCCATCTTCCCACCCGTTGCTCAGTGCCATCTACCCACCCATCCCCCAGTGCCAAGTACCCACCCATCGCTCGGTGCCATCTACCCACCCATTGCTCAGAGCCATCTACCCACCCATCACTCAGTGCCATCTACTCACCCATCGCTCAGTGCCACCTACCCATCCATCGCTCAGTGCCATCTACCCATACATCCCCCAGTGCCACTTACCCACCCATCCCCCAGTGCCCTCTACCCACTCATCCCTCAATGCCACCCACCCATCGTTCAGTGCAACCTACCCACCCATCGCTCAGTGCCATCTACCCACCCATCGCTCAGTGCTATCTACCCACCCATCGCTCATTGCCATCTACCCACCCATCCCCCAGTGCCACCTACCCACTTATCGCTCAGTGCCATCTACCCACCCATCGCTCAGTGCCACTTACCCACCCATCGCTCAGTGCCATCTACCCACCCGTCCCCCAGTGCCATCTCCCCACCCATCGCTCAGTGCCATCTACTCATCCATCCCCAGTGCCACCTACCCACTCATCTCTCAGTCACATCTACCCACCCATCGTTCATTGCCATCTACCCACCCATCATTCAGTGCCATCTACCCACCCATCCCCCAGTGCCACCTACCCACCCATCGCTGAGTACCATCTACCCACCCATCGCTCAGTGCCATCTACCCACCAATCCCTCAGTGCCATCTACCCACCCATCGCTCAGTGCCATCTACCCACCCATCCTCCAGTGCCACCTACCTACTCATCGCTCAGTGCCATATACCACCCATGGCTCAGTGCCATCTACCCACCTATCACTCAGTGCCATCTACCCACCCATCGCTCAGTGCCATCTACCCACCCATCGCTCAGTGCTATCTCCCCACCCATCGCTCAGTGCCATCTACCCACCCATCGTTCAGTGCCATCTACCCACCCATCGCTCAGTGCTATCTACCCACCCATTGCTCAGTGCTATCTACCAACCCATCGCTCAGTGCCACCTACACACCCATCGCTCAGTGCCATCTACCCACCCATCGCTCAGTGCCATCTACACACCCATCGCTCAGTGCCATCTAACCACCCATCGCTCAGTGCCAACCAGCCACCCATCGCTCAGTGCCATGTACCCACCCATCCCCCAGTGCCACCTACCCACTCATCGTCAGTGCCATCTACCCACCCATGGCTCCGTGCCATCTACACACCCATCGCTCAGTGCCATCTACCCACCCATCGTTCAGTGCTATCTACCCACAGATCGCTCGGTGCCAACAACCTTCCCCTCGCTCAGTGCCATCTACCCACCCATCCCCCAATGCCATCTCCCCACCCATCGCTCAGTGCCACCTACCCACCCATCCCTCAGTGCCATCTACCTACCCATTGCTCAATGCCACCTACCCACCCATCCCTCAGTGCCATCTACCCACCCATCACCCAATGCCATCTCCCCACCCATCGCTCAGTGCCAGCTACCACCCATCCCTCAGTGCCATCTACACACCCATCGCTCAGTGCCAGCTACTCACTCATCGCTCAGTGCCATCTAACCACCCATCGCTCAGTGCCATCTGCCCACCCATCACTCAGAGCCGTCTACCCACCCATCCCTCAGTGCCATCTACCCCCCCATCGATCAGTGCCACCTACCCACCCATCGCTCAGTGCCATCAACCCACCCATCGCTCAGTGCCACCTACCCACCCATCACTCAGTGCCATCTACCCACCCATCACTCAGTGCCATCTACCCACCCATCGCTCAGTGCGACCTACACACCCATCGCTCAGTGCCACCTACCCACCCATCGTTAAGTGCCACCTACCCACCCATCGCTCAGTGCCATCTACCCACCCATCGCTCAGTGCCACCTACCCGCCCATTGCTCAGTGCCATCTACCCACCCATCCCCCAGTGCCACCTACCCACCCATCACTCAGTGCCACCTACCCACCCAACCCCAGTGCCCACCTACCCACCCATCGCTCAGTGCCATGTACCCACTCATCACTCAGTGCCATCTACCCACCCATCGCTCAGTGCCATCTACCCACCCATCACTCAGTGCCACCTACCCACCCATCGCTCAGTGCCATCTACCCACCTATCCCCCAGTGCCATCTTCCCACCCGTTGCTCAGTGCCATCTACCCACCCATCCCCCAGTGCCAAGTACCCACCCATCGCTCGGTGCCATCTACCCACCCATTGCTCAGAGCCATCTACCCACCCATCACTCAGTGCCATCTACTCACCCATCGCTCAGTGCCACCTACCCATCCATCGCTCAGTGCCATCTACCCATACATCCCCCAGTGCCACTTACCCACCCATCCCCCAGTGCCCTCTACCCACTCATCCCTCAATGCCACCCACCCATCGTTCAGTGCAACCTACCCACCCATCGCTCAGTGCCATCTACCCACCCATCGCTCAGTGCTATCTACCCACCCATCGCTCATTGCCATCTACCCACCCATCCCCCAGTGCCACCTACCCACTTATCGCTCAGTGCCATCTACCCACCCATCGCTCAGTGCCACTTACCCACCCATCGCTCAGTGCCATCTACCCACCCGTCCCCCAGTGCCATCTCCCCACCCATCGCTCAGTGCCATCTACTCATCCATCCCCAGTGCCACCTACCCACTCATCTCTCAGTCACATCTACCCACCCATCGTTCATTGCCATCTACCCACCCATCATTCAGTGCCATCTACCCACCCATCCCCCAGTGCCACCTACCCACCCATCGCTGAGTACCATCTACCCACCCATCGCTCAGTGCCATCTACCCACCAATCCCTCAGTGCCATCTACCCACCCATCGCTCAGTGCCATCTACCCACCCATCCTCCAGTGCCACCTACCTACTCATCGCTCAGTGCCATATACCACCCATGGCTCAGTGCCATCTACCCACCTATCACTCAGTGCCATCTACCCACCCATCGCTCAGTGCCATCTACCCACCCATCGCTCAGTGCTATCTCCCCACCCATCGCTCAGTGCCATCTACCCACCCATCGTTCAGTGCCATCTACCCACCCATCGCTCAGTGCTATCTACCCACCCATTGCTCAGTGCTATCTACCAACCCATCGCTCAGTGCCACCTACACACCCATCGCTCAGTGCCATCTACCCACCCATCGCTCAGTGCCATCTACACACCCATCGCTCAGTGCCATCTAACCACCCATCGCTCAGTGCCAACCAGCCACCCATCGCTCAGTGCCATGTACCCACCCATCCCCCAGTGCCACCTACCCACTCATCGTCAGTGCCATCTACCCACCCATGGCTCCGTGCCATCTACACACCCATCGCTCAGTGCCATCTACCCACCCATCGTTCAGTGCTATCTACCCACAGATCGCTCGGTGCCAACAACCTTCCCCTCGCTCAGTGCCATCTACCCACCCATCCCCCAATGCCATCTCCCCACCCATCGCTCAGTGCCACCTACCCACCCATCCCTCAGTGCCATCTACCTACCCATTGCTCAATGCCACCTACCCACCCATCCCTCAGTGCCATCTACCCACCCATCACCCAATGCCATCTCCCCACCCATCGCTCAGTGCCAGCTACCACCCATCCCTCAGTGCCATCTACACACCCATCGCTCAGTGCCAGCTACTCACTCATCGCTCAGTGCCATCTAACCACCCATCGCTCAGTGCCATCTGCCCACCCATCACTCAGAGCCGTCTACCCACCCATCCCTCAGTGCCATCTACCCCCCCATCGATCAGTGCCACCTACCCACCCATCGCTCAGTGCCATCAACCCACCCATCGCTCAGTGCCACCTACCCACCCATCACTCAGTGCCATCTACCCACCCATCACTCAGTGCCATCTACCCACCCATCGCTCAGTGCGACCTACACACCCATCGCTCAGTGCCACCTACCCACCCATCGTTAAGTGCCACCTACCCACCCATCGCTCAGTGCCATCTACCCACCCATCGCTCAGTGCCACCTACCCGCCCATTGCTCAGTGCCATCTACCCACCCATCCCCCAGTGCCACCTACCCACCCATCACTCAGTGCCACCTACCCACCCAACCCCAGTGCCCACCTACCCACCCATCGCTCAGTGCCATGTACCCACTCATCACTCAGTGCCATCTACCCACCCATCGCTCAGTGCCATCTACCCACCCATCACTCAGTGCCACCTACCCACCCATCGCTCAGTGCCATCTACCCACCTATCCCCCAGTGCCATCTTCCCACCCGTTGCTCAGTGCCATCTACCCACCCATCCCCCAGTGCCAAGTACCCACCCATCGCTCGGTGCCATCTACCCACCCATTGCTCAGAGCCATCTACCCACCCATCACTCAGTGCCATCTACTCACCCATCGCTCAGTGCCACCTACCCATCCATCGCTCAGTGCCATCTACCCATACATCCCCCAGTGCCACTTACCCACCCATCCCCCAGTGCCCTCTACCCACTCATCCCTCAATGCCACCCACCCATCGTTCAGTGCAACCTACCCACCCATCGCTCAGTGCCATCTACCCACCCATCGCTCAGTGCTATCTACCCACCCATCGCTCATTGCCATCTACCCACCCATCCCCCAGTGCCACCTACCCACTTATCGCTCAGTGCCATCTACCCACCCATCGCTCAGTGCCACTTACCCACCCATCGCTCAGTGCCATCTACCCACCCGTCCCCCAGTGCCATCTCCCCACCCATCGCTCAGTGCCATCTACTCATCCATCCCCAGTGCCACCTACCCACTCATCTCTCAGTCACATCTACCCACCCATCGTTCATTGCCATCTACCCACCCATCATTCAGTGCCATCTACCCACCCATCCCCCAGTGCCACCTACCCACCCATCGCTGAGTACCATCTACCCACCCATCGCTCAGTGCCATCTACCCACCAATCCCTCAGTGCCATCTACCCACCCATCGCTCAGTGCCATCTACCCACCCATCCTCCAGTGCCACCTACCTACTCATCGCTCAGTGCCATATACCACCCATGGCTCAGTGCCATCTACCCACCTATCACTCAGTGCCATCTACCCACCCATCGCTCAGTGCCATCTACCCACCCATCGCTCAGTGCTATCTCCCCACCCATCGCTCAGTGCCATCTACCCACCCATCGTTCAGTGCCATCTACCCACCCATCGCTCAGTGCTATCTACCCACCCATTGCTCAGTGCTATCTACCAACCCATCGCTCAGTGCCACCTACACACCCATCGCTCAGTGCCATCTACCCACCCATCGCTCAGTGCCATCTACACACCCATCGCTCAGTGCCATCTAACCACCCATCGCTCAGTGCCAACCAGCCACCCATCGCTCAGTGCCATGTACCCACCCATCCCCCAGTGCCACCTACCCACTCATCGTCAGTGCCATCTACCCACCCATGGCTCCGTGCCATCTACACACCCATCGCTCAGTGCCATCTACCCACCCATCGCTCAGTGCCACCTACCCACCCATCGCTCAGTGCCATCAACCCACCCATCGCTCAGTACCATCTAACCACCCATCACTCAGTGCCACCTACCCACCCATCCCTTAGTGCCATCTACCCATCCATCGCTCAGTGCCATCTACCCACCCATCGCTCAGTGCCATCTACCCACCCATCGCTCAGTGCGATCTACCCACCCATCCCCAGTGCCATCTACCCACCCATTGCTCAGTGCCATCTACCCACCCATCGCTCAGTGCCATTTACCCACACATCGCTCAGTGCCACCTACACACCCATCGCCCAGTGCCATCTACCCACCCATCGCTCAGTGCCATCTACCCACCAATCCCTCAGTGCCATCTACCCACACATCGCTCAGTGCCATCTCCCCACACATCACTCAGTGCCAACCAGCCACCCATCGCTCAGTGCCATCTACCCCACCCATCGCTCAGTGCCATCTACCCACCCATTGCTCAGTGCCATCTACCCACCCATCGCTCAGTGCCATCTACCCACCCATCGCCCAGTGCCATCTACCCACCCATCGCTCAGTGCCATCTACCCACCCATCACTCAGTGCCACCTACCCACCCATCCCCAGTGCCATCTCCCCACCCATCTCTCAGTGCCATCTACCCACCCATCGCCCAGTGCCATCTACCCACCCATCGCTCAGTGCCATCTACCCACCCATCGTTCAGTGCCATCTACCCACCCATCGCTCAGTGCCATCTACCCACCCATCGCCCTGTGCCATCTACCCACCCATCGCTCAGTGCCATCTACCCACCCATTGCTCAGTGCCATCTACCCACCCATCACTCAGTGCCATCTACCCACCCATCCCGAGTGCCATCTCCACACCCATCGCTCAGTGCCATCTACCCACCGATCACTCAGTGCCATCTACCGACCCATCGCTCAGTGCCATCTACCCACCCATCGCTCAGTGCCATCTACCCACCCATCGCTCAGTGCCATCTACCCACCCATCGCCTAGTGCCATCTACCCATCCATCGCTTAGTGCCATCTACCCACCCATCGCTCAGTGCTATCTACCCACAGATCGCTCGGTGCCAACAACCTTCCCCTCGCTCAGTGCCATCTACCCACCCATCCCCCAATGCCATCTCCCCACCCATCGCTCAGTGCCACCTACCCACCCATCCCTCAGTGCCATTTACCTACCCATTGCTCAATGCCACCTACCCACCCATCCCTCAGTGCCATCTACCCACCCATCACCCAATGCCATCTCCCCACCCATCGCTCAGTGCCAGCTACCACCCATCCCTCAGTGCCATCTACACACCCATCGCTCAGTGCCAGCTACTCACCCATCGCTCAGTGCCATCTAACCACCCATCGCTCAGTGCTACCTACCCAACCATCCCTCAGTGCCATCTACCAACCCATCACTCAGTGCCATCTACCCACCCATCGCTAAGTGCCATCTACCCACCCATCGCTCAGTGCCATCTACCCACCCATCACCCTGTGCCATCTACCCACCCATCGCTCAGCGCCATCTACCCACCCATTGCTCAGTGCCATCTACCCACCCATCACTCAGTGCCATCTACCCACCCATCCCCAGTGCCATCTCCACACCCATCGCTCAGTGCCATCTACCCACCGATCACTCAGTGCCATCTACCGACCCATCGCTCAGTGCCATCTACCCACCCATCGCTCAGTGCCATCTACCCACCCATCGCTCAGTGCCATCTACCCACCCATCGCCTAGTGCCATCTACCCATCCATCGCTTAGTGCCATCTACCCACCCATCGCTCAGTGCTGTCTACCCACCCATCCCCCAGTGCCACCTTCCCACCCATCGCTCAGTGCCATCTGCCCACCCATCACTCAGAGCCATCTACCCACCCATTGCTCAGAGCCATCTACCCACCCATCACTCAGTGCCATCTACTCACCCATCGCTCAGTGCCACCTACCCATCCATCGCTCAGTGCCATCTACCCATACATCCCCCAGTGCCACTTACCCACCCATCCCCCAGTGCCATCTACCCACTCATCCCTCAATGCCACCCACCCATCGTTCAGTGCAACCTACCCACCCATCGCTCAGTGCCATCTACCCACCCATCGCTCAGTGCTATCTACCCACCCATCGCTCATTGCCATCTACCCACCCATCCCCCAGTGCCACCTACCCACTTATCGCTAAGTGCCATCTACCCACCCATCGCTCAGTGCCACTTACCCACCCATCGCTCAGTGCCATCTACCCACCCGTCCCCCAGTGCCATCTCCCCACCCATCGCTCAGTGCCATCTACCCATCCATCCCCAGTGCCACCTACCCACTCATCTCTCAGTCATATCTACCCACCCATCGTTCATTGCCATCTACCCACCCATCATTCAGTGCCATCTACCCACCCATCCCCCAGTGCCACCTACCCACCCATCGCTGAGTACCATCTCCCCACCCATCGCTCTGTGCCATCTACACACCCATCCCTCAGTGCCATCTACCCACCCATCGCTCAGTGCCATCTACCCACCCATCCTCCAGTGCCACCTACCTACTCATCGCTCAGTGCCATATACCACCCATGGCTCAGTGCCATCTACCCACCCATCACTCAGTGCCATCTACCCACCCATCGCTCAGTGCCATCTACCCACCCATCGCTCAGTGCTATCTCCCCACCCATTGCTCAGTGCCATCTACCCACCCATCACTCAGTGCCATCTACCCACCCATCCCCAGTGCCATCTCCACACCCATCGCTCAGTGCCATCTACCCACCGATCACTCAGTGCCATCTACCGACCCATCGCTCAGTGCCATCTACCCACCCATCGCTCAGTGCCATCTACCCACCCATCGCTCAGTGCCATCTACCCACCCATCGCCTAGTGCCATCTACCCATCCATCGCTTAGTGCCATCTACCCACCCATCGTTCAGTGCTATCTACCCACAGATCGCTCGGTGCCAACAACCTTCCCCTCGCTCAGTGCCATCTACCCACCCATCCCCCAATGCCATCTCCCCACCCATCGCTCAGTGCCACCTACCCACCCATCCCTCAGTGCCATCTACCTACCCATTGCTCAATGCCACCTACCCACCCATCCCTCAGTGCCATCTACCCACCCATCACCCAATGCCATCTCCCCACCCATCGCTCAGTGCCAGCTACCACCCATCCCTCAGTGCCATCTACACACCCATCGCTCAGTGCCAGCTACTCACTCATCGCTCAGTGCCATCTAACCACCCATCGCTCAGTGCCATCTGCCCACCCATCACTCAGAGCCGTCTACCCACCCATCCCTCAGTGCCATCTACCCCCCCATCGATCAGTGCCACCTACCCACCCATCGCTCAGTGCCATCAACCCACCCATCGCTCAGTGCCACCTACCCACCCATCACTCAGTGCCATCTACCCACCCATCACTCAGTGCCATCTACCCACCCATCGCTCAGTGCGACCTACACACCCATCGCTCAGTGCCACCTACCCACCCATCGTTAAGTGCCACCTACCCACCCATCGCTCAGTGCCATCTACCCACCCATCGCTCAGTGCCACCTACCCGCCCATTGCTCAGTGCCATCTACCCACCCATCCCCCAGTGCCACCTACCCACCCATCACTCAGTGCCACCTACCCACCCAACCCCAGTGCCCACCTACCCACCCATCGCTCAGTGCCATGTACCCACTCATCACTCAGTGCCATCTACCCACCCATCGCTCAGTGCCATCTACCCACCCATCACTCAGTGCCACCTACCCACCCATCGCTCAGTGCCATCTACCCACCTATCCCCCAGTGCCATCTTCCCACCCGTTGCTCAGTGCCATCTACCCACCCATCCCCCAGTGCCAAGTACCCACCCATCGCTCGGTGCCATCTACCCACCCATTGCTCAGAGCCATCTACCCACCCATCACTCAGTGCCATCTACTCACCCATCGCTCAGTGCCACCTACCCATCCATCGCTCAGTGCCATCTACCCATACATCCCCCAGTGCCACTTACCCACCCATCCCCCAGTGCCCTCTACCCACTCATCCCTCAATGCCACCCACCCATCGTTCAGTGCAACCTACCCACCCATCGCTCAGTGCCATCTACCCACCCATCGCTCAGTGCTATCTACCCACCCATCGCTCATTGCCATCTACCCACCCATCCCCCAATGCCACCTACCCACTTATCGCTCAGTGCCATCTACCCACCCATCGCTCAGTGCCACTTACCCACCCATCGCTCAGTGCCATCTACCCACCCGTCCCCCAGTGCCATCTCCCCACCCATCGCTCAGTGCCATCTACTCATCCATCCCCAGTGCCACCTACCCACTCATCTCTCAGTCACATCTACCCACCCATCGTTCATTGCCATCTACCCACCCATCATTCAGTGCCATCTACCCACCCATCCCCCAGTGCCACCTACCCACCCATCGCTGAGTACCATCTACCCACCCATCGCTCAGTGCCATCTACCCACCAATCCCTCAGTGCCATCTACCCACCCATCGCTCAGTGCCATCTACCCACCCATCCTCCAGTGCCACCTACCTACTCATCGCTCAGTGCCATATACCACCCATGGCTCAGTGCCATCTACCCACCTATCACTCAGTGCCATCTACCCACCCATCGCTCAGTGCCATCTACCCACCCATCGCTCAGTGCTATCTCCCCACCCATCGCTCAGTGCCATCTACCCACCCATCGTTCAGTGCCATCTACCCACCCATCGCTCAGTGCTATCTACCCACCCATTGCTCAGTGCTATCTACCAACCCATCGCTCAGTGCCACCTACACACCCATCGCTCAGTGCCATCTACCCACCCATCGCTCAGTGCCATCTACACACCCATCGCTCAGTGCCATCTAACCACCCATCGCTCAGTGCCAACCAGCCACCCATCGCTCAGTGCCATGTACCCACCCATCCCCCAGTGCCACCTACCCACTCATCGTCAGTGCCATCTACCCACCCATGGCTCCGTGCCATCTACACACCCATCGCTCAGTGCCATCTACCCACCCATCGCTCAGTGCCACCTACCCACCCATCGCTCAGTGCCATCAACCCACCCATCGCTCAGTACCATCTAACCACCCATCACTCAGTGCCACCTACCCACCCATCCCTTAGTGCCATCTACCCATCCATCGCTCAGTGCCATCTACCCACCCATCGCTCAGTGCCATCTACCCACCCATCGCTCAGTGCGATCTACCCACCCATCCCCAGTGCCATCTACCCACCCATTGCTCAGTGCCATCTACCCACCCATCGCTCAGTGCCATTTACCCACACATCGCTCAGTGCCACCTACACACCCATCGCCCAGTGACATCTACCCACCCATCGCTCAGTGCCATCTACCCACCAATCCCTCAGTGCCATCTACCCACACATCGCTCAGTGCCATCTCCCCACACATCACTCAGTGCCAACCAGCCACCCATCGCTCAGTGCCATCTACCCCACCCATCGCTCAGTGCCATCTACCCACCCATTGCTCAGTGCCATCTACCCACCCATCGCTCAGTGCCATCTACCCACCCATCGCCCAGTGCCATCTACCCACCCATCGCTCAGTGCCATCTACCCACCCATCACTCAGTGCCACCTACCCACCCATCCCCAGTGCCATCTCCCCACCCATCTCTCAGTGCCATCTACCCACCCATCGCCCAGTGCCATCTACCCACCCATCGCTCAGTGCCATCTACCCACCCATCGTTCAGTGCCATCTACCCACCCATCGCTCAGTGCCATCTACCCACCCATCGCCCTGTGCCATCTACCCACCCATCGCTCAGTGCCATCTACCCACCCATTGCTCAGTGCCATCTACCCACCCATCACTCAGTGCCATCTACCCACCCATCCCGAGTGCCATCTCCACACCCATCGCTCAGTGCCATCTACCCACCGATCACTCAGTGCCATCTACCGACCCATCGCTCAGTGCCATCTACCCACCCATCGCTCAGTGCCATCTACCCACCCATCGCTCAGTGCCATCTACCCACCCATCGCCTAGTGCCATCTACCCATCCATCGCTTAGTGCCATCTACCCACCCATCGCTCAGTGCTATCTACCCACAGATCGCTCGGTGCCAACAACCTTCCCCTCGCTCAGTGCCATCTACCCACCCATCCCCCAATGCCATCTCCCCACCCATCGCTCAGTGCCACCTACCCACCCATCCCTCAGTGCCATTTACCTACCCATTGCTCAATGCCACCTACCCACCCATCCCTCAGTGCCATCTACCCACCCATCACCCAATGCCATCTCCCCACCCATCGCTCAGTGCCAGCTACCACCCATCCCTCAGTGCCATCTACACACCCATCGCTCAGTGCCAGCTACTCACCCATCGCTCAGTGCCATCTAACCACCCATCGCTCAGTGCTACCTACCCAACCATCCCTCAGTGCCATCTACCAACCCATCACTCAGTGCCATCTACCCACCCATCGCTAAGTGCCATCTACCCACCCATCGCTCAGTGCTGTCTACCCACCCATCCCCCAGTGCCACCTTCCCACCCATCGCTGAGTGCCATCTGCCCACCCATCACTCAGAGCCGTCTACCCACCCATCCCTCAGTGCCATCTACCCCCCCATCGCTCAGTGCCACCTACCCACCCATCGCTCAGTGCCATCAACCCACCCATCGCTCAGTGCCACCTACCCACCCATCACTCAGTGCCATCTACCCACCCATCACTCAGTGCCATCTACCCACCCATCGCTCAGTGCGACCTACACACCCATCGCTCAGTGCCACCTACCCACCCATCGTTCAGTGCCACCTACCCACCCATCGCTCAGTGCCATCTACCCACCCATCGCTCAGTGCCACCTACCCGCCCATCGCTCAGTGCCATCTACCCACCCATCCCCCAGTGCCACATACCCACCCATCACTCAGTGCCACCTACCCACCCAACCCCAGTGCCCACCTACCCACCCATCGCTCAGTGCCATGTACCCACTCATCACTCAGTGCCATCTACCCACCCATCGCTCAGTGCCATCTACCCACCCATCACTCAGTGCCACCTACCCACCCATCGCTCAGTGCCATCTACCCACCTATCCCCCAGTGCCATCTTCCCACCCGTTGCTCAGTGCCATCTACCCACCCATCCCCCAGTGCCAAGTACCCACCCATCGCTCGGTGCCATCTACCCACCCATTGCTCAGAGCCATCTACCCACCCATCACTCAGTGCCATCTACTCACCCATCGCTCAGTGCCACCTACCCATCCATCGCTCAGTGCCATCTACCCATACATCCCCCAGTGCCACTTACCCACCCATCCCCCAGTGCCATCTACCCACTCATCCCTCAATGCCACCCACCCATCGTTCAGTGCAACCTACCCACCCATCGCTCAGTGCCATCTACCCACCCATCACCCAATGCCATCTCCCCACCCATCGCTCAGTGCCAGCTACCACCCATCCCTCAGTGCCATCTACACACCCATCGCTCAGTGCCAGCTACTCACCCATCGCTCAGTGCCATCTAACCACCCATCGCTCAGTGCTACCTACCCACCCATCCCTCAGTGCCATCTACCAACCCATCACTCAGTGCCATCTACCCACCCATCGCTAAGTGCCATCTACCCACCCATCGCTCAGTGCTGTCTACCCACCCATCCCCCAGTGCCACCTTCCCACCCATCGCTCAGTGCCATCTGCCCACCCATCACTCAGAGCCGTCTACCCACCCATCCCTCAGTGCCATCTACCCCCCCATCGCTCAGTGCCACCTACCCACCCATCGCTCAGTGCCATCAACCCACCCATCGCTCAGTGCCACCTACCCACCCATCACTCAGTGCCATCTACCCACCCATCACTCAGTGCCATCTACCCACCCATCGCTCAGTGCGACCTACACACCCATCGCTCAGTGCCACCTACCCACCCATCGTTCAGTGCCACCTACCCACCCATCGCTCAGTGCCATCTACCCACCCATCGCTCAGTGCCACCTACCCGCCCATCGCTCAGTGCCATCTACCCACCCATCCCCCAGTGCCACCTACCCACCCATCACTCAGTGCCACCTACCCACCCAACCCCAGTGCCCACCTACCCACCCATCGCTCAGTGCCATGTACCCACTCATCACTCAGTGCCATCTACCCACCCATCGCTCAGTGCCATCTACCCACCCATCACTCAGTGCCACCTACCCACCCATCGCTCAGTGCCATCTACCCACCTATCCCCCAGTGCCATCTTCCCACCCGTTGCTCAGTGCCATCTACCCACCCATCCCCCAGTGCCAAGTACCCACCCATCGCTCGGTGCCATCTACCCACCCATTGCTCAGAGCCATCTACCCACCCATCACTCAGTGCCATCTACTCACCCATCGCTCAGTGCCACCTACCCATCCATCGCTCAGTGCCATCTACCCATACATCCCCCAGTGCCACTTACCCACCCATCCCCCAGTGCCATCTACCCACTCATCCCTCAATGCCACCCACCCATCGTTCAGTGCAACCTACCCACCCATCGCTCAGTGCCATCTACCCACCCATCGCGCAGTGCTATCTACCCACCCATCGCTCATTGCCATCTACCCACCCATCCCCCAGTGCCACCTACCCACTTATCGCTCAGTGCCATCTACCCACCCATCGCTCAGTGCCACTTACCCACCCATCGCTCAGTGCCATCTACCCACCCGTCCCCCAGTGCCATCTCCCCACCCATCGCTCAGTGCCATCTACCCATCCATCCCCCAGTGCCACCTACCCACTCATCTCTCACTGACATCTACCCACCCATCGTTCATTGCCATCTACCCACCCATCATTCAGTGCCATCTACCCACCCATCCCCCAGTGCCACCTACCCACCCATCGCTGAGTACCATCTACCCACCCATCGCTCAGTGCCATCTACCCACCCATCCCTCAGTGCCATCTACCCACCCATCGCTCAGTGCCATCTACCCACCCATCCTCCAGTGCCACCTACCTACTCATCGCTCAGTGCCATATACCACCCATGGCTCAGTGCCATCTACCCACCCATCACTCAGTGCCATCTACCCACCCATCGCTCAGTGCCATCTACCCACCCATCGCTCAGTGCTATCTCCCCACCCATCGCTCAGTGCCATCTACCCACCCATCGTTCAGCGCCATCTACCCACCCATCGCTCAGTGCTATCTACCCACCCATTGCTCAGTGCTATCTACCAACCCATCGCTCAGTGCCACCTACACACCCATCGCTCAGTGCCATCTACCCACCCATCGCTCAGTGCCATCTACACACCCATCGCTCAGTGCCATCTACCCACCCATCCCTCAGTGCCAACCAGCCACCCATCGCTCAGTGCCATGTACCCACCCATCCCCCAGTGCCACCTACCCACTCATCATCAGTGCCATCTACCCACCCATGGCTCTGTGCCATCTACACACCCATCGCTCAGTGCCATCTACCCACCCATCGCTCAGTGCCACCTACCCACCCATCGCTCAGTGCCATCAACCCACCCATCGCTCAGTACCATCTAACCACCCATCACTCAGTGCCACCTACCCACCCATCCCTTAGTGCCATCTACCCATCCATCGCTCAGTGCCATCTACCCACCCATCGCTCAGTGCCATCTACCCACCCATCGCTCAGTGCGATCTACCCACCCATCCCCAGTGCCATCTACCCACCCATTGCTCAGTGCCATCTACCCACCCATCGCTCAGTGCCATTTACCCACACATCGCTCAGTGCCACCTACACACCCATCGCCCAGTACCATCTACCCACCCATCGCTCAGTGCCATCTACCCACCAATCCCTCAGTGCCATCTACCCACACATCGCTCAGTGCCATCTCCCCACACATCACTCAGTGCCAACCAGCCACCCATCGCTCAGTGCCATCTACCCACCCATCCCCCAGTGCGACCTACCCACTCATTGCTCAGTGCCATCTACCCACCTATGGCTCAGTGCCATTTACCCACCCATCGCTGAGTGCCACCTACCCACCCATCCCACAGTGTCATCTACCCACCCATCGCTCAGTGCCATCTACCCACCATCGCTCAGTGCCATCTACCCACCCATCGCTCAGAGCCGTCAACCCACCCATCCCTCAGTGCCATCTACCCCCCCATCGCTCAGAGCCACCTACCCAGCCATCGCTCAGTGCCATCAACCCACCCATCGCTCAGTGCCACCTACCCACCCATCCCTCAGTGCCATCTACCCACCCATCCCTCAGTGCCATCTACCCACCCATTGCTCAGTGCCACCTACCCACCCATCGCTCAGTGCCACCTACCCACCCATCGCTCAGTGCCATCTACGCACCCATCGCTCAGTGCCACCTACCCACCCATCGCTCAGTGCCATCTACCCACCCATCGCTCAGTGCCACCTACCCACCCATCGCTCAGTGCCATCTACCCACACATCCCGCAGTGCCACCTACCCACCCGTCGCTCAGTGCCATCTACCCACCTATCCCCCAGTGCCATCTACCCACTCGTCGCACAGTGCCATCTCCCCACCCATCCCCCAGTGCCACCTACCCACCCATCGCTCAGTGCCATCTACCCACCCATTGCTCAGAGCCATCTACCCACCCATCCCTCAGTGCCACCTACCACCCATCGCTCAAAGCCATCTGCCCACCCATCGCTCAGTGCCATCTACCCACCCATCGCCCAGTGCCATCTACCCACACATCGCTCAGTGCCATCTGCCCACCCATTGCTCAGTGCCATCTACCCACCCATCACTCAGTGCCACCTACCCACCCATCCCCAGTGCCATCTCCCCACCCATCCCTCAGTGCCATCTACCCACCCATCGCTCAGTGCCAGCTACCCACCCATCGCTCAGTGCCATCTACCCACCCATCGCTCAATGCCACCTACCCACCCATCGCTCAGTGCCATCAACCCACCCATCGCTCAGTGCCAGCTACCCACCCATCGCCCAGTGCCATTTACCCACCCATCGCTCAGTGCCATCTACCCACACATCGCTCAGTGCCATCTACCCACCCATCGCTCAGTGATATCTACCCACCCATCGCTCAGTGCCAACAACCTTCACATCGATCAGTGCCATCTACCCACCCATCGCTCATGCAATCTACCCACCCATCGCTCAGTGCCATCTACCCACCCATGGCTCAGTGCTATCTACCCTCCCATCCCCCAATGTCATCTCCCCACCCATCGCTCAATGCTACCTACCCACCCATCCCTCAGTGCCATCTACCCACCCATCGCTCAATGCCACCAACCCACCCATCCCTCAGTGCCATCTACCCACCCATTCCCCAATGCCATCTCCCCACCCATCGCTCAGTGCCACCTACCCACCCATCCCTCAGTGCCATCTACCCACCCATCGCTCAATGCCACCTTCCCACCCATCGCTCAGTGCCATCTACCCACCCATCGCTCCGTGCCACCTACCCACCCATCGCTCAGTGCCATCTACCCACCCATCGCTCAATGCCACCTACCCACCCATCACTCAGTGCCATCTACCCACCCATCGCCCAGTGCCACCTACTCTTTCATCGCTCAGTGCCATCTACCCATCCATCGCTCAGTGCCATGCACCCACCCATTGCCCAGTGCCACCTACCCACCCATAGGTCAGAGCAATCTACCCACCTATCGCTCAGTGCCATCTACCCACCCATCGCTCAGTGCTATCTATCCACCCATCACTCAGTGCCATCTACACACGCATCGCTCAGTGCCATCTACCCACCCATCGCTCAGTGCCATCTATCCACCCATCGGTCAGTGCCATCGACCCAATCATCGCTCACTGCGTCCTTCCCACCCATCGCTCAATGCAATCGGCCCACACATCGCTCAGTGCCATCTACCCAACCATCACTCAGTGCCACCTACACACCCATCCCCCAGTGTCATCTCCCCACCCATCGCTCAGTCCCATCCACCCACCCATCGCTCAGAGCTATCTACCCACCCGTCGCTCAGTGTCATCTGCCCACCCAACGCTCAGTGCCATCTACCCACCCATCTCTCAGTGCCACCTACGCACCCTTCGCTCAGTGCCATCTACACACACATCGCTCAGTGCCATCTACCCACCCATCGCCGTGTGCCATCTACCCACCCATCGCTCAGTGCCATCTACCCACCCATCCCTCAGTGCCATCTGCCCACCCATCCCTCAGTGCCATCTACCCACCCATCACTCAGTGCCACCTACCCGCCCATCCCCTAGTGCCATCTCCCCACCCATCGCTGAGTGCCATCTACCCTCCCAGCGCTGAGGGCCATCTACCCACCCATCCCTCAGTGCCACCTACCCACACATCCCCCAGTGCCATCTAACCACCCATCCCTCAGTTCCATCTACCCACCCATCGCTCAGTGCCATCTACCCACCCATCGCTCAGTGCCATCCACCCACCCATCATCCAGTGTCATCTACCCCCCCATCGCTCAGTGCCATCCACCCACCCATCGCTCAGTGCCACCCACCCACCCGTCCCCCAGTGCCACCTACCCACCCATCCCTCAGTGCCATCTACCAACCCATCCCCCTTTGCCATCTACCCACCCATCCCTCAGTGCCATCCACCCACCCATCGCCCAGTGTCATCTACCCACCCATCGCTCAGTGCCATCTACCAACCCATCGCTTAGTGCCATCTACCCACCCATCCCCCTGTCCCATCTACCCACGGATCCCTCAGTGCCATCTACTCACCCATCGCTCAGTGCCACCTACCCAGCCATCGCTCAGTGCCATCTACCCACCCATCCCCCAGTGCCACTTACCCACCCATCCCCCAGTGCCATCTACCCACCCATCCCTCAGTGCCACCCACCCATCGCTCAGTGCCACCCACCCACCCGTCCTCCAGTGCCACCTATCCACCCATCCCTCAGTGCCATCTACCCACCCATCCCCCTGTGCCATCTACCCACCCATCCCTCAGTGCCATCTACCCACCCATCGCTCAGTGCCACCTACCCACCCATCGCTCAGTGCCATCTACCCACACATCCCGCAGTGCCACCTACCCACCCGTCGCTCAGTGCCATCTACCCACCTATCCCCCAGTGCCATCTACCCACTCGTCGCACAGTGCCATCTACCCACCCATCCCCCAGTGCCACCGACCCACCCATCGCTCAGTGCCATCTACCCACCCATTGCTCAGAGCCATCTACCCACCCATCCCTCAGTGCCACCTACCACCCATCGCTCAAAGCCATCTGCCCACCCATCGCTCAGTGCCATCTACCCACCCATCGCCCAGTGCCATCTACCCACTCATCGCTCAGTGCCATCTGCCCACCCATTGCTCAGTGCCATCTACCCACCCATCACTCAGTGCCACCTACCCACCCATCCCCAGTGCCATCTCCCCACCCATCCCTCAGTGCCATCTACCCACCCATCGCTCAGTGCCACCTACCCACCCATCGCTCAGTGCCATCTACCCACCCATCGCTCAATGCCACCTACCCACCCATCGCTCAGTGCCATCAACCCACCCATCGCTCAGTGCCAGCTACCCACCCATCGCCCAGTGCCATTTACCCACCCATCGCTCAGTGCCATCTACCCACACATCGCTCAGTGCCATCTACCCACCCATCGCTCAGTGCTATCTACCCACCCATCGCTCAGTGCCAACAACCTTCACATCGATCAGTGCCATCTACCCACCCAACGCTCAGTGCAATCTACCCACCCATCGCTCAGTGCCATCTACCCACCCATGGCTCAGTGCTATCTACCAACCCATCGCTCAGTGCCATCAACCTTCCCATCGCTCAGTGCCATCTACCCACCTATCCCCCAATGTCATCTCCACACCCATCGCTCAATGCTACCTACCCACCCATCCCTCAGTGCCATCTACCCACCCATCGCTCAATTCCACCAACCCACCCATCCCTCAGTGCCATCTACCCACCCATCCCCCAATGCCATCTCCCCACCCATCGCTCAGTGCCACCTACCCACCCATCCCTCAGTGCCATCTACCCACCCATCGCTCAATGCCACCTTCCCACCCATCGCTCAGTGCCATCTACCCACCCATCACTCCGTGCCACCTACCCACCCATCGCTCAGTGCCATCTACCCACCCATCACTCAATGCCACCTACCCACCCATCACTCAGTGCCATCTACCCACCCATCGCCCAGTGCCACCTACCCATTCGTCGCTCAGTGCCATCTACCCATCCATCGCTCAGTGCCATGCACCCACCCATTGCCCAGTGCCACCTACCCACCCATAGGTCAGAGCCATCTACCCACCTATCGCTCAGTGCTATCTATCCACCCATCACTCAGTGCCATCTACCCACCCATCGCTCAGTGCCACCTACCCACCCATTGTTCAGAGCCATCTACACACGCATCGCTCAGTGCCATCCACCCACCCATCGCTCAGTGCCATCTATCCACCCATCGCTCAGTGCCATCGACCCAATCATCGCTCACTGCCTCCTTCCCAACCATCGCTCAGTGCAATCGACCCACACATCGCTCAGTGCCATCTACCCAACCATCACTCAGTGCCACCTACCCACCCTTCGCTCAAAGCTATCTACCCACCCGTCGCTCAGTGTCATCTGCCCACCCAACGCTCAGTGCCATCTACCCACCCATCTCTCAGTGCCACCTACCCACCCTTCGCTCAGTGCCATCTACACACACATCGCTCAGTGCCATCTACCCACCCATCGGCCAGTGCCATCTACCCACCCATCGCTCAGTGCCATCTACCCACCCATCCCTCAGTGCCATCTGCCCACCCATCCCTCAGTGCCATCTACCCACCCATCACTTAGTGCCACCTACCCACCCATCCACTAGTGCCATCTCCCCACCCATCGCTGAGTGCCATCTACCCACCCAGCGCTGAGGGCCATCTACCCACCCATCCCTCAGTGCCACCTACCCACACATCCCCCAGTGCCATCTACCCACCCATCCCTCAGTTCCTTCTACCCACCCATCGCTCAGTGCCATCTACCCACCCATCCCTCAGTGCCATCCACCCACCCATCGCCCAGTGTCATCTACCCACCCATCGCTCAGTGCCATCTACCAACCCATCGCTTAGTGCCATCTACCCACCCATCCCCCTGTCCCATCTACCCACGGATCCCTCAGTGCCATCTACTCACCCATCGCTCAGTGCCACCTACCAAGCCATCGCTCAGTGCCATCTACCCACCCATCCCCCAGTGCCACTTACCCACCCATCCCCCAGTGCCATCTACCCACCCATCCCTCAGTGCCACCCACCCATCGCTCAGTGCCACCCACCCACCCGTCCCCCAGTGCCACCTATCCATCCATCCCTCAGTGCCATCTACCCACCCATCCCCCTGTGCCATCTACCCACCCATCCCTCAGTGCCATCTCCCCACCCATCACTCAGTGCCATCTACCCACCCATCCCCAGTGCCACCTACCCACCCATCCCCCAGTGCCATCTACCTACCCATCGCTCTGTGCCACCTACCCACCCATCGCTCAGTGCCATCTACCCACCCATCCCACAGTGCCATCTACCCACCCAACCCCCAGTGCGATCTACCCACCCATCGCTCAATGCCATCTACCCACCCATCGCTCAGTGCCATCTACCCACCCATCCCCCAGTGCCATCTACCCACCAATCCCCCAGTGCCATGTACCCACCCATCCCTCAGTGCCATCAACCCACCCATCGCTAAGTGCCATCTACCCACCCATCGCTCAGTGCCATCTACCCACCCATCGCTCAGTACCATCTACCCACCAATCGCTCAGTGCCATCTACCCACCCATCCCCCAGTACCATCTACCCACCCATCCCTCAGTGCTATCTACCCACCCATCGCTGAGTGCCATCTACCCACCCATCGCTCAGTGCCATCTACCCACCCATCCCCCAATGCCATCTACCCACCCATCGCTCAGTGTTATCTACCCACCCATCCCCAGTGCCATCTCCCCACCCATCCCTCAGTGCCATCTACCCACCCATCCCCCTGTGCCATCTACCCACCCATCCCTCAGTGCCATCTCCCCACCCATGGCTCAGTGCCATCTACCAACCCATCGCTCAGTGCCATCAACCTTCCCATCGCTCAGTGCCATCTACCCACCCATCCCCCAATGTCATCTCCCCACCCATCGCTCAATGCTACCTACCCACCCATCCCTCAGTGCCATCTACCCACCCATCGTTCAATGCCACCAACCCACCCATCCCTCAGTGCCATCTACCCACCCATCCCCCAATGCCATCTCCCCACCCATCGCTCAGTGCCACCTACCCACCCATCCCTCAGTGCCATCTACCCACCCATCGCTCAATGCCACCTTCCCACCCATCGCTCAGTGCCATCTACCCACCCATCGCTCCGTGCCACCTACCCACCCATCGCTCAGTGCCATCTACCCACCCATCGCTCAATGCCACCTACCCACCCATCACTCAGTGCCATCTACCCACCCATCGCCCAGTGCCACCTACCCATTCATCGCTCAGTGCCATCTACCCATCCATCGCTCAGTGCCATGCACCCACCCATTGCCCAGTGCCACCTACCCACCCATGGGTCAGAGCCATCTACCCACCTATCGCTCAGTGCCATCTACCCACCCATCGCTCAGTGCTATCTATCCACCCATCACTCAGTGCCATCTACCCACCCATCGCTCAGTGCCACCTACCCACCCATTGCTCAGAGCCATCTACACACGCATCGCTCAGTGCCATCTACCCACCCATCGCTCAGTGCCATCTATCCACACATCGCTCAGTGCCATCGACCCAATCATCGCTCACTGCCTCCTTCCCACCCATCGCTCAGTGCAATCGACCCACACATCGCTCAGTGCCATCTACCCAACCATCACTCAGTGCCACCTACCCACCCATCCCCCAGTGCCATCTCCCCACCCATCGCTCAGTGCCATCCACCCACCCATCGCTCAGAGCTATCTACACAGCCGTCGCTCAGTGTCATCTGCCCACCCAACGCTCAGTGCCATCTACCCACCCATCTCTCAGTGCCACCTACCCACCCTTCGCTCAGTGCCATCTACACACACATCGCTCAGTGCCATCTACCCACCCATCGGCCAGTGCCATTTACCCACCCATCGCTCAGTGCCATCTACCCACCCATCCCTCAGTGCCATCTGCCCACCCATCCCTCAGTGCCATCTACCCACCCATCACTCAGTGCCACCTACCCACCCATCCCCTAGTGCCATCTCCCCACCCATCGCTGAGTGCCATCTACCCACCCAGCACTCAGTGCCATCTACCCACCCATCGCTCAGTGCCATCCACCCACCCATCCCCTAGTGCCATCTCCCCACCCATCCCTCAGTGCCATCTACCCACCCATCACTCAGTGCCATCTACCCACCCATCCCTCAGTGCCACCTACCCACACATCCCCCAGTGCCATCTACCCACCCATCCCTCAGTTCCATCTACCCACCCATCGCTCAGTGCCATCTACCCACCCATCGCTCAGTGCCATCCACCCACCCATCGCCCAGTGTCATCTACCCCCCCAACGCTCAGTGCCATCCACCCACCCATCGCTCAGTGCCACCCTCCCACCCGTCCCCCAGTGCCACCTACCCACCCATCCCTCAGTGCCATCTACATACCCATCCCCCTTTGCCATCTAACCACCCATCCCTCAGTGCCATCCACCCACCCATCGCCCAGTGTCATCTACCCACCCATCGCTCAGTGCCATCTACCAACCCATCGCTTAGTGCCATCTACCCACCCATCCCCCTGTCCCATCTACCCACGGATCCCTCAGTGCCATCTACTCACCCATCGCTCAGTGCCACCTACCAAGCCATCGCTCAGTGCCATCTACCCACCCATCCCCCAGTGCCACTTACACACCCATCCCCCAGTGCCATCTACCCACCCATCGCTCAGTGCCATCTACCCACCCATCCCCCAGTGCCATCTACCCACCAATCCCCCAGTGCCATGTACCCACCCATCCCTCAGTGCCATCAACCCACCCCTTGCTCAGTGCCATCTACCCACCCATCGCTCAGTGCCATCTACCCACCCATCGCTCAGTACCATCTACCCACCCATCGCTCAGTGCTATCTACCCACCCATCCCCCAGTACCATCTACCCACCCATCCCTCAGTGCTATCTACCCACCCATCGCTGAGTGCCATCTACCCACCCATCGCTCAGAGCCATCTAACCACCCATCCCCCAATGCCATCTACCCACCCATCACTCAGTGCCATCTACCCACCCATCGCTCAGTGTTATCTACCCACCCATCCCCAGTGCCATCTCCCCACCCATCCCTCAGTGCCATCTACCCACCCATCCCCCTGTGTCATCTACCCATCCATCCCTCAGTGCCATCTCTCCACCCATGGCTCAGTGCTATCTACCAACCCATCGCTCAGTGCCATCAACCTTCCCATCGCTCAGTGCCATCTACCCACCCATCACCCAATGTCATCTCCCCACCCATCGCTCAATGCTACCTACCCACCCATCCCTCAGTGCCATCTACCCACCCGTCGCTCAATGCCACCAACCCACCCATCCCTCAGTGCCATCTACCCACCCATCCCCCAATGCCATCTCCCCACCCATCGCTCAGTGCCACCTACCCACCCATCCCTCAGTGCCATCTACCCACCCATCGCTCAATGCCACCTTCCCACCCATCGCTCAGTGCCATCTACCCACCCATCGCTCCGTGCCACCTACCCACCCATCGCTCAGTGCCATCTACCCACCCATCGCTCAATGCCACCTACCCACCCATCACTCAGTGCCATCTACCCACCCATCGCCCAGTGCCACCTACCCATTCATCGCTCAGTGCCATCTACCCATCCATCGCTCAGTGCCATGCACCCACCCATTGCCCAGTGCCACCTACCCACCCATAGGTCAGAGCCATCTACCCACCTATCGCTCAGTGCCATCTACCCACCCATCGCTCAGTGCTATCTATCCACCCATCACTCAGTGCCATCTACCAACCCATCGCTCAGTGCCACCTACCCACCCATTGCTCAGAGCCATCTACACACACATCGCTCAGTGCCATCTACCCACCCATCGCTCAGTGCCATCTATCCACCCATCGCTCAGTGCCATCGACCCAATCATCGCTCACTGCCTCCTTCCCACCCATCGCTCAATGCAATCGACCCACACATCGCTCAGTGCCATCTACCCAACCATCACTCAGTGCCACCTACCCACCCATCCCCCAGTGCCATCTCCCCACCCATCGCTCAGTGCCATCCACCCACCCATCGCTCAGAGCTATCTACCCACCCGTCGCTCAGTGTCATCTGCCCACCCAACGCTCAGTGCCATCTACCCACCCATCTTTCAGTGCCACCTACGCACCCTTCACTCAGTGCCATCTACACACACATCGCTCAGTGCCATCTACCCACCCATCGCCCAGTGCCATCTACCCACCCATCGCTCAGTGCCATCTACCCACCCATCCCTCAGTGCCATCTGCCCACCCATCCCTCAGTGCCATCTACCCACCCATCACTCAGTGCCACCTACCCGCCCATCCCCTAGTGCCATCTCCCCACCCATCCCTCAGTGCCACCTACCCACACATCCCCCAGTGCCATCTAACCACCCATCCCTCAGTTCCATCTACCCACCCATCGCTCAGTGCCATATACCCACCCATCGCTCAGTGCCATCCACCCACCCATCGCCCAGTGTCATCTACCCCCCCCATCGCTCAGTGCCATCCACCCACCCATCACTCAGTGCCACCCACCCACCCATCGCTCAGTGCTATCTATCCACCCATCACTCAGTGACATCTACCCACCCATCGCTCAGTGCCACCTACCCACCCATTGTTCAGAGCCATCTACACACGCATCGCTCAGTGCCATCCACCCACCCATCGCTCAGTGCCATCTATCCACCCATCGCTCAGTGCCATCGACCCAATCATCGCTCACTGCCTCCTTCCCACCCATCGCTCAGTGCAATCGACCCACACATCGCTCAGTGCCATCTACCCAACCATCACTCAGAGCCACCTACCCACCCATCCCCCAGTGCCATCTCCCCACCCATCGCTCAGTGCCATCCACCCACCCATCGCTCAGAGCTATCTACCCACCCGTCGCTCAGTGTCATCTGCCCACCCAACGCTCAGTGCCATCTACCCACCCATCTCTCAGTGCCACCTACCCACCCTTCGCTCAGTGCCATCTACCCACCCATCGGCCAGTGCCATCTACCCACCCATCGCTCAGTGCGATCTACCCACCCATCCCTCAGTGCCATCTGCCCACCCATCCCTCAGTGCCATCTACCCACCCATCATTCAGTGCTATCTGCCCACCCATCCCTCAGTGCCACCTACCCACCCATCCCCTAGTGCCATCTCCCCACCCATCGCTGAGTGCCATCTACCCACCCAGCGCTGAGGGCCATCTACCCACCCATCCCTCAGTGCCACCTACCCACACATCCCCCAGTGCCATCTACCCACCCATCCCTCAGTTCCATCTACCCACCCATCGCTCAGTGCCATCTACCCACCCATCGCTCAGTGCCATCCACCCACCCATCGCCCAGTGTCATCTACCCCCCCATCGCTCAGTGCCATCCACCCACCCATCGCTCAGTGCCACCCATCCACCCGTCCCCCAGTGCCACCTACCCACCCATCCCTCAGTGCCATCTACATACCCATCCCCCTTTGCCATCTACCCACCCATCCCTCAGTGCCATCCACCCACCCATCGCCCAGTGTCATCTACCCACCCATCCCTCAGTGCCATCCACCCACCCATCGCCCAGTGTCATCTACCCACCCATCGCTCAGTGCCATCTACCAACCCATCGCTTAGTGCCATCTACCCACCCATCCCCCTGTCCCATCTACCCACGAATCCCTCAGTGCCATCTACTCACCCATCGCTCAGTGCCACCTACCCAGCCATCGCTCAGTGCCATCTACCCACCCATCCCCCAGTGCCACTTACCCACCCATCCCGCAGTGCCATCTACCCACCCATCCCTCAGTGCCACCCACCCATCGCTCAGTGCCACCCACCCACCCGTCCCCCAGTGCCACCTATCCACCCATCCCTCAGTGCCATCTACCCACCCATCCCCCTGTGCCATCTACCCACCCATCCCTCAGTGCCATCTCCCCACCCATCACTCAGTGCCATCTACCCACCCATCCCCAGTGCCACCTACCCACCCATCCCCCAGTGCCATCTACCTACCCATCGCTCAGTGCCACCTACCCACCCATCGCTCAGTGCCATCTACCCACCCATCCCACAGTGCCATCTACCCACACAACCCCCAGTGCGATCTACCCACCCATCGCTCAATGCCATCTACCCACCCATCGCTCAGTGCCATTTACCCACCCATCCCCCAGTGCCATCTACCCACCAATCCCCCAGTGCCATGTACCCACCCATACCTCAGTGCCATTGACCCACCCATCGCTCAGTGCCATCTACCCACCCATCGCTCAGTGCCATCTACCCACCCATCGCTCAGTACCATCTACCCACCCATCGCTCAGTGCTATCTACCCACCCATCCCCCAGTACCATCTACCCACCCATCCCTCAGTGCTATCTACCCACCCATCGCTGAGTGCCATCTACCCACCCATCGCTCAGAGCCATCTACCCACCCATCCCCCAATGCCATCTACCCACCCATCACTCAGTGCCATCTACCCACCCATCGCTCAGTGTTATCTACCCACCCATCCCCAGTGCCATCTCCCCACCCATCCCTCAGTGCCATCTACCCACCCATCCCCCTGTGCCATCTACCCACCCATCCCTCAGTGCCATCTCCCCACCCATGGCTCAGTGCTATCTACCAACCCATCGCTCAGTGCCATCAACCTTCCCATCGCTCAGTGCCATCTACCCACCCATCCCCCAATGTCATCTCCCCACCCATCGCTCAATGCTACCTACCCACCCATCCCTCAGTGCCATCTACCCACCCATCGCTCAATTCCACCAACCCACCCATCCCTCAGTGCCATCTACCCACCCATCCCCCAATGCCATCTCCCCAACCATCGCTCAGTGCCACCTACCCACCCATCCCTCAGTGCCATCTACCCACCCATCGCTCAATGCCACCTTCCCACCCATCGCTCAGTGCCATCTACCCACCCATCGCTCCGTGCCACCTACCCACCCATCGCTCAGTGCCATCTACCCACCCATCGCTCAATGCCACCTACCCACCCATCACTCAGTTCCATCTACCCACCCATCGCCCAGTGCCACCTACCCATTCATCGCTCAGTGCCATCTACCCATCCATCGCTCAGTGCCATGCACCCACCCATTGCCCAGTGCCACCTACCCACCCATAGGTCAGAGCCATCTACCCACCTATCACTCAGTGCCATCTACCCACCCATCGCTCAGTGCTATCTATCCACCCATCACTCAGTGCCATCTACCCACCCATCGCTCAGTGCCACCTACCCACCCATTGCTCAGAGCCATCTACACACGCATCGCTCAGTGCCATCTACCCACCCATCGCTCAGTGCCATCTATCCACCCATCGCTCAGTGCCATCGACCCAATCATCGCTCACTGCCTCCTTCCCACCCATCGCTCAGTGCAATCGACCCACACATCGCTCAGTGCCATCTACCCAACCATCACTCAGTGCCACCTACCCACCCATCCCCCAGTGCCATCTCCCCACCCATCGCTCAGTGCCATCCACCCACCCATCGCTCAGAGCTATCTACCCACCCGTCGCTCAGTGTCATCTGCCCACCCAACGCTCAGTGCCATCTACCCACCCATCTCTCAGTGCCACCTACCCACCCTTCGCTCAGTGCCATCTACACACACATCGCTCAGTGCCATCTACCCACCCATCGGCCAGTGCCATCTACCCACCCATCGCTCAGTGCCATCTACCCACCCATCCCTCAGTGCCATCTGCCCACCCATCCCTCAGTGCCATCTACCCACCCATCACTCAGTGCCACCTACCCACCCATCCCCTAGTGCCATCTCCCCACCCATCGCTGAGTGCCATCTACCCACCCAGCGCTGAGGGCCATCTACCCACCCATCCCTCAGTGCCACCTACCCACACATCCCCCAGTGCCATCTCCCCACCCATCGCTCAGTGCCATCCACCCACCCATCGCTCAGAGCTATCTACCCACCCGTCGCTCAGTGTCATCTGCCCACCCATCGCTCAGTGCCACCTACCCACCCTTCGCTCAGTGCCATCTACACACACATCGCTCAGTGCCATCTACCCACCCATCTCTCAGTGCCACCTACCCACCCTTCGCTCAGTGCCATCTACACACACATCGCTCAGTGCCATCTACCCACCCATCGCTCAGTGCCATCTACCCACCCATCCCTCAGTGCCATCTGCCCACCCATCCCTCAGTGCCATCTACCCACCCATCACTCAGTGCCACCTACCCACCCATCCCCTAGTGCCATCTCCCGACACATCGCTGAGTGCCATCTACCCACCCAGCGCTGAGGGCCATCTACCCACCCATCCCTCAGTGCCACCTACCCACACATCCCCCAGTGCCATCTACCCACCCATCGCTCAGTGCCATCTACCCACCCATCCCTCAGTGCCATCCACCCACCCATCGCCCAGTGTCATCTACCCACCCATCTCTCAGTGCCATCTACCAACCCATCGCTTAGTGCCATCTACCCACCCATCCCCCTGTCCCATCTACCCACGGATCCCTCAGTGCCATCTACTCACCCATCGCTCAGTGCCACCTACCCAGCCATCGCTCAGTGCCATCTACCCACCCATCCCCCAGTGCCACATACCCACCCATCCCCCAGTGCCATCTACACACCCATCCCTCAGTGCCACCCACCCATCGCTCAGTGCCACCCACCCACCCGTCCCCCAGTGCCACCTATCCATCCATCCCTCAGTGCCATCTACCCACCCATCCCCCTGTGCCATCTACCCACCCATCCCTCAGTGCCATCTCCCCACCCATCACTCAGTGCCATCTACCCACACATCCCCAGTGCCACCTACCCACCCATCCCCCAGTGCCATCTACCTACCCATCGCTCAGTGCCACCTACCCACCCATCGCTCAGTGCCATCTACCCACCCATCCCACAGTGCCATCTACCCACCCAACCCCCAGTGCGATCTACCCACCCATCGCTCAATGCCATCTACCCACCCATCGCTCAGTGCCATCTACCCACCCATCCCCCAGTGCCATCTACCCACCAATCCCCCAGTGCCATGTACCCACCCATCCCTCAGTGCCATCAACCCACCCATCGCTCAGTGCCATCTACCCACCCATCGCTCAGTGCCATCTACCCACCCATCGCTCAGTACCATCTACCCACCCATCGCTCAGTGCTATCTACCCACCCATCCCCCAGTACCATCTACCCACCCATCCCTCAGTGCTATCTACCCACCCATCGCTGAGTGCCATCTACCCACCCATCGCTCAGAGCCATCTACCCACCCATCCCCCAATGCCATCTACCCACCCATCACTCAGTGCCATCTACCCACCCATCGCTCAGTGTTATCTACCCACCCATCCCCAGTGCCATCTCCCCACCCAGCCCTCAGTGCCATCGACCCACCCATCCCCCTGTGCCATCTACCCACCCATCCCTCAGTGCCATCTCCCCACCCATGGCTCAGTGCCATCTACCAACCCATCGCTCAGTGCCATCAACCTTCCCATCGCTCAGTGCCATCTACCCACCCATCCCCCAATGTCATCTCCCCACCCATCGCTCAATGCTACCTACCCACCCATCCCTCAGTGCCATCTACCCACCCATCGCTCAATGCCACCAACCCACCCATCCCTCAGTGCCATCTACACACCCATCCCCCAATGCCATCTCCCCACCCATCGCTCAGTGCCACCTACCCACCCATCCCTCAGTGCCATCTACCCACCCATCGCTCAATGCCACCTTCCCACCCATCGCTCAGTGCCATCTACCCACCCATCGCTCCGTGCCACCTACCCACCCATCGCTCAGTGCCATCTACCCACCCATCGCTCAATGCCACCTACCCACCCATCACTCAGTGCCATCTACCCACCCATCGCCCAGTGCCACCTACCCATTCATCGCTCAGTGCCATCTACCCATCCATCGCTCAGTGCCATGCACCCACCCATTGCCCAGTGCCACCTACCCACCCATGGGTCAGAGCCATCTACACACGCATCGCTCAGTGCCATCTACCCACCCATCACTCAGTGCCATCTACCCACCCATCGCCCAGTGCCACCTACCCATTCATCGCTCAGTGCCATCTACCCATCCATCGCTCAGTGCCATGCACCCACCCATTGCCCAGTGCCACCTACCCACCCATGGGTTAGAGCCATCTACCCACCCATCGCTCAGTGCCACCTACCCACCCATTGCTCAGAGCGATCTACACACGCATCGCTCAGTGCCATCTACCCACCCATCGCTCAGTGCCATCTATCCACCCATCGCTCAGTGCCATCGACCCAATCATCGCTCACTGCCTCCTTCCCACCCATCGCTCAGTGCAATCGACCCACTCATCGCTCAGTGCCATCTACCCAACCATCACTCAGTGCCACCTACCCACCCATCCCCCAGTGCCATCTCCCCACCCATCGCTCAGTGCCATCCACCCACCCATCGCTCAGAGCTATCTACCCACCCGTCGCTCAGTGTCATCTGCCCACCCAACGCTCAGTGCCATCTACCCACCCATCTCTCAGTGCCACCTACCCACCCTTCGCTCAGTGCCATCTACACACACATCGCTCAGTGCCATCTACCCACCCATCGGCCAGTGCCATCTACACACCCATCGCTCAGTGCCATCTACCCACCCATCGGCCAGTGCCATCTACCCACCCATCGCTCAGTGCCATCTACCCACCCATCCCTCAGTGCCATCTGCCCACCCATCTCTCAGTGCCATCTACCCACCCATCACTCAGTGCCACCTACCCACCCATCCCCTAGTGCCATCTCCCCACCCATCGCTGAGTGCCATCTACCCACCCAGCGCTGAGAGCCATCTACCCACCCATCCCTCAGTGCCACCTACCCACACATCCCCCAGTGCCATCTACCCACCCATCCCTCAGTTCCATCTACCCACCCATCGCTCAGTGCCATCTACCCACCCATCGCTCAGTGCCATCCACCCACCCATCGCCCAGTGTCATCTACCCCCCCCATCGCTCAGTGCCATCCACCCACCCATCGCTCAGTGCCACCCTCCCACCCGTCCCCCAGTGCCACCTACCCACCCATCCCTCAGTGCCATCTACATACCCATCCCCCTTTGCCATCTACCCACCCATCCCTCAGTGCCATCCACCCACCGATCGCCCAGTGTCATCTACCCACCCATCGCTCAGTGCCATCTACCAACCCATTGCTTAGTGCCATCTACCCACCCATCCCCCTGTCCCATCTACCCACGGATCCCTCAGTGCCATCTACTCACCCATCGCTCAGTGCCACCTACCCAGCCATCGCTCAGTGCCATCTACCCACCCATCCCCCAGTGCCACTTACCCACCCATCCCCCAGTGCCATCTACCCACCCATCGCTCAGTGCCATCTACCCACCCATCCCCCAGTGCCACTTACCCACCCATCCCCCAGTGCCATCTACACACCCATCGCTCAGTGCCATCTACCCACCCATCCCCCAGTGCCATCTACCCACCAATCCCCAGTGCCATGTACCCACCCATCCCTCAGTGCCATCTACCCACCCATCGCTCAGTGCCATCTACCCACCCATCGCTCAGTACCATCTACCCACCCATCGCTCAGTGTTATCTACCCACCCATCCCCAGTGCCATCCCCCCACCCATCCCTCAGTGCCATCTACCCACCCATCCCCCTGTGCCATCTACCCACCCATCCCTCAGTGCCATCTCCCCACCCATGGCTCAGTGCTATCTACCAACCCATCGCTCAGTGCCATCAACCTTCCCATCGCTCAGTGCCATCTACCCACCCACCCCCCAATGTCATCTCCCCACCCATCGCTCAATGCTACCTACCCACCCATCCCTCAGTGCCATCTACCCACCCATCGCTCAATGCCACCAACCCACCCATCCCTCAGTGCCATCTACCCACCCATCCCCAATGCCATCTCCCCACCCATCGCTCAGTGCCACCTACCCACCCATCCCTCAGTGCCATCTACCCACCCATCGCTCAATGCCACCTTCCCACCCATCGCTCAGTGCCATCTACCCACCCATCGCTCCGTGACACCTACCCACCCATCGCTCAGTGCCATCTACCCACCCATCGCTCAATGCCACCTACCCACCCATCACTCAGTGCCATCTACCCACCCATCGCCCAGTGCCACCTACCCATTCATCGCTCAGTGCCATCTACCCATCCATCCCTCAGTGCCATGCACCCACCCATTGCCCAGTGCCACCTACCCACCCATAGGTCAGAGCCATCTACCCACCTATCGCTCAGTGCCATCTACCCACCCATCGCTCAGTGCTATCTATCCACCCTTCACTCAGTGCCATCTACCCACCCATCGCTCAGTGCCACCTACCCACCCATTGCTCAGAGCCATCTACACACACATCGCTCAGTGCCATCTACCCACCCATCGCTCAGTGCCATCTATCCACCCATCGCTCAGTGCCATCGACCCAATCATCGCTCACTGCCTCCTTCCCACCCATCGCTCAATGCAATCGACCCACACTTCGCTCAGTGCCATCTACCCAACCATCACTCAGTGCCACCTACCCACCCATCCCCCAGTGCCATCTCCCCACCCATCGCTCAGTGCCATCCACCCACCCATCGCTCAGAGCTATCTACCCACCCGTCGCTCAGTGTCATCTGCCCACCCATCTCTCAGTGCCACCTACGCACCCTTCGCTCAGTGCCATCTACACACACATCGCTCAGTGCCATCTACCAACCCATCGCCCAGTGCCATCTACCCACCCATCGCTCAGTGCCATCTACCCACCCATCCCTCAGTGCCATCTGCCCACCCATCCCTCAGTGCCATCTACCCACCCATCACTCAGTGCCACCTACCCGCCCGTCCCCTGGTGCCATCTCCCCACCCATCGCTGAGTGCCATCTACCCACCCAGCGCTGAGGGCCATCTACCCACCCATCCCTCAGTGCACCTACCCACACATCCCCCAGTGCCATCTAACCACCCATCCCTAAGTTCCATCTACCCACCCATCGCTCAGTGCCATCTACCCACCCATCGCTCAGTGCCATCCACCCACCCATCGCCCAGTGTCATCTACCCACCCCATCGCTCAGTGCCATCCATCCACCCATCGCTCAGTGCCACCCACCCACCCGTCCCCCAGTGCCACCTACCCACCCATCCCTCAGTGCCATCTACCAACCCATCCCCCTTTGCCATCTACCCACCCATCCCTCAGTGCCATCCACCCACCCATCGCCCAGTGTCATCTACCCACCCATCGCTCAGTGCCATCTACCAACCCATCGCTTAGTGCCATCTTCCCACCCATCCCCCTGTCCCATCTACCCACGGATCCCTCAGTGCCATCTACTCACCCATCGCTCAGTGCCACCTACCCAGCCATCGCTCAGTGCCATCTACCCACCCATCCCCCAGTGCCACTTACCCACCCATCCCCCAGTGCCATCTACCCACCCATCCCTCAGTGCCACCCACCCATCGCTCAGTGCCACCCACCCACCCGTCCCCCAGTGCCACCTATCCACCCATCCCTCAGTGCCATCTACCCACCCATCCCCCTGTGCCATCTACCCACCCATCCCTCAGTGCCATCTGCCCACCCATTGCTCAGTGCCATCTACCCACCCATCACTCAGTGCCACCTACCCACCCATCCCCAGTGCCATCTCCCCACCCATCCCTCAGTGCCATCTACCCACCCATCGCTCAGTGCCACCTACCCACCCATCGCTCAGTGCCATCTACCCACCCATCGCTCAATGCCACCTACCCACCCATCGCTCAGTGCCATCAACCCACCCATCGCTCAGTGCCAGCTACCCACCCATCGCTCAGTGCCATCTACCCACCCATGGCTCAGTGCTATCTACCAACCCATCGCTCAGTGCCATCAACCTTCCCATCGCTCAGTGCCATCTACCCACCTATCCCCCATTGTCATCTCCCCACCCGTCGCTCAATGCTACCTACCCACCCATCCCTCAGTGCCATCTACCCACCCATCGCTCAATGCCACCAACCCACCCATCCCTCAGTGCCATCTACCCACCCATCCCCCAATGCCATCTCCCCACCCATCGCTCAGTGCCACCTACCCACCCATCCCTCAGTGCCATCTACCCACCCATCACTCAATGCCACCTTCCCACCCATCGCTCAGTGCCATCTACCCACCCATCGCTCCGTGCCACCTACCCACCCATCGCTCAGTGCCATCTACCCACCCATCGCTCAATGCCACCTACCCACCCATCACTCAGTGCCATCTACCCACCCATCGCTCAGTGCCACCTACCCATTCATCGCTCAGTGCCATCTACCCATCCATCGCTCAGTGCCATGCACCCACCCATTGCCCAGTGCCACCTACCCACCCATAGGTCAGAGCCATCTACCCACCTATCGCTCAGTGCCATCTACCCACCCATCGCTCAGTGCTATCTATCCACCCATCACTCAGTGCCATCTACCCACCCATCGCTCAGTGCCACCTACCCACCCATAGGTCAGAGCCATCTACACACGCATTGCCCAGTGCCATCCACCCACCCATCGCTCAGTGCCATCTATCCACCCATCTCTCAGTGCCACCTACCCACCCTTCGCTCAGTGCCATCTACACACACATCGCTCAGTGCCATCTACCCACCCATCGGCCAGTGCCATCTACCCACCCATCGCTCAGTGCCATCTACCCACCCATCCCTCAGTGCCATCTACCCAACCATCACTCAGTGCCACCTACCCACCCATCCCCAGTGCCATCTCCCCACCCATCGCTCAGTGCCATCCACCCACCCATCGCTCAGAGCTATCTACCCACCCGTCGCTCAGTGTCATCTGCCCACCCAACGCTCAGTGCCATCTACCCACCCATCTCTCAGTGCCACCTACCCACCCTTCGCTCAGTGCCATCTACACACACATCGCTCAGTGCCATCTACCCACCCATCGGCCAGTGCCATCTACCCACCCATCGCTCAGTGCCATCTACCCACCCATCCCTCAGTGCCATCTGTCCACCCATCCCTCAGTGCCATCTACCCACCCATCACTCAGTGCCACCTACCCACCCATCCCCTAGTGCCATCTCCCCACCCATCGCTGAGTGCCATCTACCCACCCAGCGCTGAGGGCCATCTACCCACCCATCGCTCAGTGCCATCTACCCACCCATCCCTCAGTTCCATCTACCCACCCATCGCTCAGTGTCATCTACCCCCTCATCGCTCAGTGCCATCCACCCACCCATCGCTCAGTGCCACCCACCCACCCGTCCCCCAGTGCCACCTACCCACCCATCCCTCAGTGCCATCTACATACCCATCCCCCTTTGCCATCTACCCACCCATCCCTCAGTGCCATCCACCCACCCATCGCCCAGTGTCATCTACCCACACATCGCTCAGTGCCATCTACCCACCCATCCCCCAGTGCCACTTACCCACCCATCCCCCAGTGCCATCTACCCACCCATCCCTCAGTGCCACCCACCCATCGCTCAGTGCCACCCACCCACCCGTCCCCCAGTGCCACCTATCCACCCATCCCTCAGTGCCATCTACCCACCCATCCCCCTGTGCAATCTCCCCACCCATCCCTCAGTGCCATCTCCCCACCCATCACTCAGTGCCATCTACCCACCCATCACCAGTGCCACCTACCCACCCATCCCCCAGTGCCATCTACCTACCCATCGCTCAGTGCCACCTACCCACCCATCGCTCAGTGCCATCTACCCACCCATCCCACAGTGCCATCTACCCACCCAACCCCCAGTGCGATCTACCCACCCATTGCTCAATGCCATCTACCCACCCATCGCTCAGTGCCATCTACCCACCCATCCCCCAGTGCCATCTACCCACCAATCCCCCAGTGCCATGTACCCACCCATCCCTCAGTGCCATTGACCCTCCCATCGCTCAGTGCCATCTACCCACCCATCGCTCAGTGCCATCTACCCACCCATCGCTCAGTGCCATCTACCCACCCATCGCTCAGTGCCATCTACCCACCCATCCCCCAGTACCATCTACCCACCCATCCCTCAGTGCGATCTACCCACCCATCGCTGAGTGCCATCTACCCACCCATCGCTCAGAGCCATCTACCCACCCATCCCCCAATGCCATCTACCCACCCATCACTCAGTGCCTTCTACCCACCCATCGCTCAGTGTTATCTACCCACCCATCCCCAGTGCCATCTCCCCACCCATCCGTCAGTGCCATCTACCCACCCATCCCCCTGTGCCATCTACCCACCCATCCCTCAGTGCCATCTCCCCACCCATGGCTCAGTGCTATCTACCAACCCATCGCTCAGTGCCATCAACCTTCCCATCGCTCAGTGCCATCTACCCACCCATCCCCCAATGTCATCTCCCCACCCATCGCTCAGTGCCATCTACCCACCCATCCCCCAATGCCATCTCCCCACCCATCGCTCAGTGCCACCTACCCACCCATCCCTCAGTGCCATCTACCCACCCATCGCTCAATGCCACCTTCCCACCCATCGCTCAGTGCCATCTACCCACCCATCGCTCCGTGCCACCTACCCACCCATCGCTCAGTGCCATCTACCCACCCATCGCTCAGTTCCATCTACCCACCCATCGCTCAGTGCCATCTACCCACCCATCGCTCCGTGCCACCTACCCACCCATCGCTCAGTGCCATCTACCCACCCATCGCTCAGTTCCATCTACCCACCCATCGCCCAGTGCCACCTACCCATTCATCGCTCAGTGCCATCTACCCATCCATCGCTCAGTGCCATGCACCCTCCCATTGCCAAGTGCCACCTACCCACCCATTGGTCAGAGCCATCTATCCACCTATCGCTCAGTGCCATCTACCCACCCATCGCTCAGTGCTATCTATCCACCCATCACTCAGTGCCATCTACCCACCCATCGCTCAGTGCCACCTACCCACCCATTGCTCAGAGCCATCTACACACGCATCGCTCAGTGCCACCTACCCACCCATCGCTCAGTGCCATCTATCCACCCATCGCTCAGTGCCATCGACCCAATCATCGCTCACTGCCTCCTTCCCACCCATCGCTCAGTGCAATCGAACCACACATCACTCAGTGCCATCTACCCAACCATCACTCAGTGCCACCTACCCACCCATCCCCCAGTGCCATCTCCCCACCCATCGCTCAGTGCCATCCACCCACCCATCGCTCAGAGCTATCTACCCACCCGTCGCTCAGTGTCATCTGCCCACCCAACGCTCAGTGCCATCTACCCACCCATCTCTCAGTGCCACCTACCCACCCTTCGCTCAGTGCCATCTACACACACATCGCTCAGTGCCACCTACCCAGCCATCGCTCAGTGCCATCTACCCACCCATCCCCCAGTGCCACTTACCCACCCACCCCCAGTGCCATCTACCCACCCATCGCTCAGTGCCATCTACCCACCCATCCCCCAGTGCCATCTACCCAGCCATCCCTCAGTGCCATCAACCCACCCATCGCTCAGTGCAATCTACCCACCCATCCCCCAGTGCCACTTACCCACCCATCCCCCAGTGCCATCTACCCACCCATCGCTCAGTGCCATCTACCCACCCATCCCCCAGTGCCATGTACCCACCCATCCCTCAGTGCCATCAACCCACCCATCGCTCAGTGCCATCTACCCACCCATCGCTCAGTGCCATCTACCCACCCATCGCTCAGTACCATCTACCCACCCATCGCTCAGTGCTATCTACCCACCCATCCCCCAGTACCATCTACCCACCCATCCCTCAGTGTTATCTACCCACCCATCGCTGAGTGCCATCTACCCACCCATCGCTCAGAGCCATCTACCCACCCATCCCCCAATGCCATCTACCCACCCATCACTCAGTGTTATCTACCCACCCATCCCCAGTGCCATCTCCCCACCCATCCCTCAGTGCCATCTACCCACCCATCCCCCTGTGCCATCTACCCACCCATCTCTCAGTGCCACCTACCCACCCTTCGCTCAGTGCCATCTACACACACATCGCTCAGTGCCATCTACCCACCGACCGGCCAGTGCCATCTACCCACCCATCGCTCAGTGCCATCTACCCACCCATCCCTCAGTGCCATCTGCCCACCCATCCCTCAGTGCCATCTACCCACCCATCCCCCTGTGCCATCTACCCACCCATCCCTCAGTGCCATCTCCCCACCCATGGCTCAGTGCTATCTACCAACCCATCGCTCAGTGCCATCAACCTTCCCATCGCTCAGTGCCATCTACCCACCCATCCCCCAATGTCATCTCCCCACCCATCGCTCAATGCTACCTACCCACCCATCCCTCAGTGCCATCTACCCACCCATCGCTCAATGCCACCAACCCACCCATCCCTCAGTGCCATCTACCCACCCATCCCCCAATGCCATCTCCCCACCCATCGCTCAGTGCCACCTACCCACCCATCCCTCAGTGCCATCTACCCACCCATCGCTCAATGCCACCTTCCCACCCATCGCTCAGTGCCATCTACCCACCCATCGCTCCGTGCCACCTACCCACCCATCGCTCAGTGCCATCTACCCACCCATCGCTCAATGCCACCTACCCACCCATCACTCAGTGCCATCTACCCACCCATCGCCCAGTGCCACCTACCCATTCATCGCTCAGTGCCATCTACCCATCCATCGCTCAGTGCCATGCACCCACCCATTGCCCTGTGCCACCTACCCACCCATAGGTCAGAGCCATCTACCCACCTATCGCTCAGTGTCATCTACCCACCCATCGCTCAGTGCTATCTATCCACCCATCGCTCAGTGCCATCTACCCACCCATCGCTCAGTGCCACCTACCCACCCATTGCTCAGAGCCATCTACACACGCATCGCTCAGTGCCATCTACCCACCCATCGCTCAGTGCCATCTATCCACCCATCGCTCAGTGCCATCGACCCAATCATCGCTCACTGCCTCCTTCCCACCCATCGCTCAGTGCAATCGACCCACACATCGCTCAGTGCCATCTACCCAACCATCACTCAGTGCCACCTACCCACCCATCCCCCAGTGCCATCTCCCCACCCATCGCTCAGTGCCATCCACCCACCCATCGCTCAGAGCTATCTACCCACCCGTCGCTCAGTGTCATCTGCCCACCCAACGCTCAGTGCCATCTACCCACCCATCTCTCAGTGCCACCTACCCACCCTTCGCTCAGTGCCATCTACACACACATCGCTCAGTGCCATCTACCCACCGACCGGCCAGTGCCATCTACCCACCCATCGCTCAGTGCCATCTACCCACCCATCCCTCAGTGCCATCTGCCCACCCATCCCTCAGTGCCATCTACCCACCCATCACTCAGTGCCACCTAACCACCCATCCCCTAGTGCCATCTCCCCACCCATCGCTGAGTGCCATCTACCCACCCAGCGCTGAGGGCCATCTACCCACCCATTACACTGGGGCCACCTACCCACACATCCCCCAGTGCCATCTACCCACCCTTCCCTCAGTTCCATCTACCCACCCATCGCTCAGTGCCATCTACCCACCCATCGCTCAGTGCCATTCACCCACCCATCGCCCAGTATCATCTACCCCTCCCATCGCTCAGTGCCATCCACCCACCCATCGCTCAGTGCCACCCACCCACCCGTCCCCCAGTGCCACCTACCCAACCATCCCTCTGTGCCATCTACATACCCATCCCCCTTTGCCATCTACCCACCCATCCCTCAGTGCCATCCACCCACCCATCGCCCAGTGTCATCTACCCACCCATCGCTCAGTGCCATCTACCAACCCATCGCTTAGTGCCATCTACCCACCCATCCCCCTGTCCCATCTACCCACGGATCCCTCAGTGCCATCTACTCACCCATCGCTCAGTGCCATCTACCCAGCCATCGCTCAGTGCCATCTACCCACCCATCCCCCAGTGCCACTTACCCACCCATCCCCCAGTGCCATCTACCCACCCATCCCTCAGTGCCACCCACCCATCGCTGAGTGCCACCCACCCACCCGTCCCCCAGTGCCACCTATCCACCCATCCCTCAGTGCCATCTACCCACCCATCCCCCTGTGCCATCGACCCACCCATCCCTCAGTGCCATCTCCCCACCCATCACTCAGTGCCATCTACCCACCCATCCCCAATGCCACCTACCCACCCTTCCCCCAGTGCCATCTACCTACCCATCGCTCAGTGCCATCTACCCACCCAACCCCCAGTGCGATCTACCCACCCATCGCTCAATGCCATCTACCCACCCATCGCTCAGTGCCATCTACCCACCCATCCCCCAGTGCCATCTACCCACCAATCCCCCAGTGCCATGTACCCACCCATCCCTCAGTGCCATCAACCCACCCATCGCTCAGTGCCATCTACCCACCCATCGCTCAGTGCCATCTACCCACCCATCGCTCAGTACCATCTACCCACCCATCGCTCAGTGCTATCTACCCACCCATCCCCCAGTACCATCTACCCACCCATCCCCCAATGCCATCTACCCACCCATCACTCAGTGTTATCTACCCACCCATCCCCAGTGCCATCTCCCCACCCATCCCTCAGTGCCATCTACCCACCCATCCCCCTGTGCCATCTACCCACCCATCCCTCAGTGCCATCTCCCCACCCATCACTCAGTGCCATCTACCCACCCATCCCCAGTGCCACCTACCCACCCATCCCCCAGTACCATCTACCCACACATCCCCCAGTGCCATCTACCCACCCTTCCCTCAGTTCCATCTACCCACCCATCGCTCAGTGCCATCTACCCACCCATCGCTCAGTGCCATTCACCCACCCATCGCCCAGTGTCATCTACCCCCCCCATCGCTCAGTGCCATCCACCCACCCATCGCTCAGTGCCACCCACCCACCCGTCCCCCAGTGCCACCTACCCAACCATCCCTCTGTGCCATCTACATACCCATCCCCCTTTGCCATCTACCCACCCATCCCTCAGTGCCATCCACCCACCCATCGCCCAGTGTCATCTACCCACCCATCGCTCAGTGCCATCTACCAACCCATCGCTTAGTGCCATCTACCCACCCATCCCCCTGTCCCATCTACCCACGGATCCCTCAGTGCCATCTACTCACCCATCGCTCAGTGCCACCTACCCAGCCATCGCTCAGTGCCATCTACCCACCCATCCCCCAGTGCCACTTACCCACCCATCCCCCAGTGCCATCTACCCACCCATCCCTCAGTGCCACCCACCCATCGCTGAGTGCCACCCACCCACCCGTCCCCCAGTGCCACCTATCCACCCATCCCTCAGTGCCATCTACCCACCCATCCCCCTGTGCCATCGACCCACCCATCCCTCAGTGCCATCTCCCCACCCATCACTCAGTGCCATCTACCCACCCATCCCCAGTGCCACCTACCCACCCTTCCCCCAGTGCCATCTACCTACCCATCGCTCAGTGCCATCTACCCACCCAACCCCCAGTGCGATCTACCCACCCATCGCTCAATGCCATCTACCCACCCATCGCTCAGTGCCATCTACCCACCCATCCCCCAGTGCCATCTACCCACCAATCCCCCAGTGCCATGTACCCACCCATCCCTCAGTGCCATCAACCCACCCATCGCTCAGTGCCATCTACCCACCCATCGCTCAGTGCCATCTACCCACCCATCGCTCAGTACCATCTACCCACCCATCGCTCAGTGCTATCTACCCACCCATCCCCCAGTACCATCTACCCACCCATCCCCCAATGCCATCTACCCACCCATCACTCAGTGCCATCTACCCACCCATCGCTCAGTGTTATCTACCCACCCATCCCCAGTGCCACCTACCCACCCATCCCCCAGTGCCATCTACCTACCCATCGCTCAGTGCCACCTACCCACCCATCGCTCAGTGCCATCTACCCACCCATCGCTCAGTGCCATCTACCCACCCATCCTCCTGTCCCATCTACCCACGGATCCCACAGTGCCATCTACTCACCCATCGCTGAGTGCCACCTACCCAGCCATCACTCAGTGCCATCTACCCACGCTTCCCCCAGTGCCACTTACCCACCCATCCCCCGTGCCATCTACCCACCCATCACCCAGTGCCACCCACCCATCGCTCAGTTCCACCCACCCACCCATCCCTCAGTGCCATCCACCCACCCATCGCCCAGTGTCATCTACCCACCCATCGCTCAGTGCCACCTACCCACCCATCCCTCAGTGCCATCTACCCACCCATCCCCCTGTGCCATCTACCCACCCATCCCTCAGTGCCATATCCCCACCCATCACTCAGTGCCATCTACCCACCCAACCCCAGTGCCACCTACCCACCCTTCCCCCTGTGTCATCTACATACCCATCGCTCAGTGCCACCTACCCACCCATCGCTCAGTGCCATCTACCCACCCATCCCCCAGTGCCATCTACCCACCCATCCCCCAGTGCGATCTACCCACCCATCGCTCAGTGCCATCTACCCACCCATCCCCAGTGCCATCTACCCACCCATCCCCCAGTGCCATCTACCCACCCATCCCCCAGTGCCATCTACCCACCCATCCCCCAGTGCCATCTACCCACCCATCCCCCAGTGCGCTCTACCCACCCATCGCTCAGTGCCATCTACCCACCCATCCCCAGTGCCATCTACCCACCCATCGCTCAGTGCCATCTACCCACCCATCCCCCAGTGCGATCTACCCACCCATCGCTCAGTGCCATCTACCCACCCATCCCCAGTGCGATCTACCCACCCATCGCTCAGTGCCATCTACCCACCCATCGCTCAGTGCCACCTACCCACCCATCGCTCAGTGCCATCTACCCACCCATCCCCCAGTGCGATCTACCAACCCATCGCTCAGTGCCATCTACCCACCCATCCCCAGTGCCATCTACCCACCCATCGCTCAGTGCCATCGACCCACCCATCCCCCAGTGCCATCTCCCCACCCATCCCCCAGTGCCATGTACCCACCCATCCCTCAGTGCCATCAACCCACCCTTCGCTCAGTGCCATCTACCCACCAATCGCTCAGTGCCATCTACCCACCCATCGCTCAGTGCCATCTACCCACCCATCGCTCAGTACCATCTACCCACCCATCGCTCAGAGCTATCTACCCACCCATCCCCCAGTGCCATCTACCCACCCATCCCCCAGTGCGATCTACCCACCCATCGCTCAGTGCCATCTACCCACCCATCGCTCAGTGCCATCTACCCACCCATCGCTCAGTGCCATCTACCCACCCATCCCCCAGTGCCATGGACCCACCCATCCCTCAGTGCCATCAACCCACCCATCGCTCAGTGCCATCTACCCAGCCATCCCTCAGTGCCATCTACCCACCCATCGCTCAGTGCCATCTACCCACCCATCGCTCAGTGCCATCTACCCACCCATCGCTCAGTACCATCTACCCACCCATCGCTCAGTTCTATCTACCCACCCATCCATCAGTACCATCTACCCACCCATCCCTCAGTGCGATCTACCCACCCATCGCTGAGTGCCATCTACCCACCCATCGCTCAGAGCCATCTACACACCCATCCCCCAATGCCATCTACCCACCCATCGCTCAGTGTTATCTACCCACCCATCGCTCAGTGCCATCTACCCACCCATCCCCCAGTGCCACCTACCCACCCATCCCCAGTGCCATCTCCCCACCCATCCCTCAGTGCCATCTACCCACCCATCGCTCAGTGCCACCTCCCCACCCATCGCTCAGTGCCATCTACCCACCCATCACTCAATGCCACCTACCCACTCATCGCTCAGTGCCATCTACCCACCCATCGCTCAGTGCCATCTACCCACCCATCGCTCAGTGCCATTTACCCACCCATCGCTCAGTGCCATCTACCCACACATCGCTCAGTGCCATTTACCCACCCATCGCTCAGTGCCATCTACCCACCCATCGCTCACTGCTATCTACCCACCCATCGCTCAGTGCCAACAACCTTCCCATCGATCAGTACCATCTACCCACCCATCGCTCAGTGCAATCTACCCTCACATCGCTCAGTGCCATCTACCCACCCATGGCTCAGTGCTATCTACCCACCCATCGCTCAGTGCCATCAACCTTCGCATCGCTCAGTGCCATCTACCCACCCATCCCCCAGTGCCATCTACCCACCCATCGCTCAATGCCACCTACCCACCCATCCCTCCGTGCCATCTACCCTCCCATCCCCCAATGCCATCTCCCCACCCATCGCTCAGTTCCACCTACCCACCCATCCCTCAGTGCCATCTACCCACCCATCGTTCAATGCCACCTTCCCACCCATCGCTCAGCGCCATCTACCCACCCATCGCTCAGTGCCACCTACCCACCCATCGCTCAGTGCCATCTACCCATCCATCGCACAGTGCCATCTACCCACCCATCGCTCAGTGCCATCCACCCACCCATCGCCCAGTGTCATCTACCCCCCCATCGCTCAGTGCCATCCACCCACCCATCGCTCAGTGCCACCCACCCACCCGTCCCCCAGTGCCAGCTACCCACCCATCCCTCAGTGCCATCTACCCACCCATCCCCCTTTGCCATCTACCCACCCATCCCTCAGTGCCATCCACCCACCCATCTCCCAGTGTCATCTACCCACCCATCGCTCAGTGCCATCTACCCACCCATCGCTCAGTGCCATCTACTCACCCATCGCTCAGTGCCACCTACCCAGCCATCGCTCAGTGCCATCTACCCACCCATCCCCCAGTGTCACTTACCCACCCATCCCCCAGTGCCATCTACCCACCCATCCCTCAGTGCCACCCACCCATCGCTCAGTGCCACCCACCCACCCGTCCCCCAGTGACACCTACCCACCCATCCCTCAGTGCCATCTACCCACCCATCCCCCTGTGCCATCTAACCACCCATCCCTCAGTGCCATCTCCCCACCCATCGCTCAGTGCCATCTACCCACCCATCCCCAGTGCCACCTACCCACCCATCCCCCAGTGCCATCTACCTACCCATCGCTCAGTGCCACCTACCCACCCATCGCTCAGTGCCATCTACCCACCCATCGCTCAATGCCACCTACCCACCCATCCCTCCGTGCCATCTACCCACCCATCCCCCAATGCCATCTCCCCACCCATCGCTCAGTGCCACCTACCCACCCATCCCTCAGTGCCATCTACCCACCCATCGCTCAATGCCACCTTCCCACCCATCGCTCAGTGCCATCTACCCACCCATCGCTCAGTGCCACCTACCCACCCATCGCTCAGTGCCATCTACCTATCCATCGCACAGTGCCATCTACCCACCGATCGCTCAGTGCCATCCACCCACCCATCGCGCAGTGTCATCTACCCCCCATCGCTCAGTGCCATCCACCCACCCATCGCTCAGTGCCACCCACCCACCCGTCCCCAATGCCACCTACCCACCCATCCCTCAGTGCCATCTACCCACCCATCCCCCTTTGCCATCGACCCACCCATCCCTCAGTGCCATCCACCCACCCATCTCCCAGTGTCATCTACCCACCCATCACTCAGTGCCATGCACCCACCCATTGCCCAGTGCCACCTACCCATTCATCGCTCAGTGCCATCTACCCACCTATCGCTCAGTGCCATCTACCCACCCATCGCTCAGTGCTATCTATCCACCCATCACTCAGTGCCATCTACCCACCCATCGCTCAGTGCCACCTACCCACCCATTGCTCAGAGCCATCTACACACGCATCGCTCAGTGCCATCTACCCACCCATCGCTCAGTGCCATCTATCCAACCATCGCTCAGTGCCATCGACCCAATCATCGCTCACTGCCTCCTTCCCACCCATCGCTCAGTGCAATCGACCCACACATCGCTCAGTGCCATCTACCCAACCATCACTCAGTGCCACCTACCCACCCATCCCCCAGTGCCATCTCCCCACCCATCGCTCAGTGCCATCCACCCACCCATCGCTCAGAGCTATCTACCCACCCGTCGCTCAGTGCCATCTACCCACCCATCGCTCAATGCCACCTACCCACCCATCCCTCCGTGCCATCTACCCTCCCATCCCCCAATGCCATCTCCCCACCCATCGCTCAGTTCCACCTACCCACCCATCCCTCAGTGCCATCTACCCACCCATCGTTCAATGCCACCTTCCCACCCATCGCTCAGCGCCATCTACCCACCCATCGCTCAGTGCCACCTACCCACCCATCGCTCAGTGCCATCTACCCATCCATCGCACAGTGCCATCTACCCACCCATCGCTTAGTGCCATCCACCCACCCATCGCCCAGTGTCATCTACCCCCCCATCGCTCAGTGCCATCCACCCACCCATCGCTCAGTGTCATCTACCCACCCATCGTTCAATGCCACCTTCCCACCCATCACTCAGCGCCATCTACCCACCCATCGCTCAGTGCCACCTACCCACCCATCGCTCAGTGCCATCTACCCATCCATCGCACAGTGCCATCTACCCACCCATCGCTCAGTGCCATCCACCCACCCATCGCCCAGTGTCATCTACCCCCCCATCGCTCAGTGCCATCCACCCACCCATCGCTCAGTGCCACCCACCCACCCGTCCCCCAGTGCCAGCTACCCACCCATCCCTCAGTGCCATCTACCCACCCATCCCCCTTTGCCATCTACCCACCCATCCCTCAGTGCCATCTACCCACCCATCGCTCAGTGCCATCCACCCACCCATCTCCCAGTGTCATCTACCCACCCATCGCTCAGTGCCATCTACCCACCCATCGCTCAGTGCCATCTACTCACCCATCGCTCAGTGCCACCTACCCAGCCATCGCTCAGTGCCATCTACCCACCCATCCCCCAGTGTCACTTACCCACCCATCCCCCACTGCCATCTACCCACCCATCCCTCAGTGCCACCCACCCATCGCTCAGTGCCACCCACCCACCCGTCCCCCAGTGACACCTACCCACCCATCCCCCAGTGCCATCTACCCACCCATCCCCCTGTGCCATCTAACCACCCATCCCTCAGTGCCATCTCCCCACCCATCGCTCAGTGCCATCTACCCACCCATCCCCAGTGCCACCTACCCACCCATCCCCCAGTGCCATCTACCTACCCATCGCTCAGTGCCACCTACCCACCCATCGCTCAGTGCCATCTACCCACCCATCGCTCAATGCCACCTACCCACCCATCCCTCCGTGCCATCTACCCACCCATCCCCCAGTGCCACCTACCCATTCATCGCTCAGTGCCATCTACCCATCCATCGCTCAGTGCCATGCACCCACCCATTGCCCAGTGCCACCTACCCACCCATGGGTTAGAGCCATCTACCCACCCATCGCTCAGTGCCACCTACCCACCCATTGCTCAGAGCGATCTACACACGCATCGCTCAGTGCCATCTACCCACCCATCGCTCAGTGCCATCTATCCACCCATCGCTCAGTGCCATCGACCCAATCATCGCTCACTGCCTCCTTCCCACCCATCGCTCAGTGCAATCGACCCACACATCGCTCAGTGCCATCTACCCAACCATCACTCAGTGCCACCTACCCACCCATCCCCCAGTGCCATCTCCCCACCCATCGCTCAGTGCCATCCACCCACCCATCGCTCAGAGCTATCTACCCACCCGTCGCTCAGTGTCATCTGCCCACCCAACGCTCAGTGCCATCTACCCACCCATCTCTCAGTGCCACCTACCCACCCTTCGCTCAGTGCCATCTACACACACATCGCTCAGTGCCATCTACCCACCCATCGGCCAGTGCCATCTACACACCCATCGCTCAGTGCCATCTACCCACCCATCGGCCAGTGCCATCTACCCACCCATCGCTCAGTGCCATCTACCCACCCATCCCTCAGTGCCATCTGCCCACCCATCCCTCAGTGCCATCTACCCACCCATCACTCAGTGCCACCTACCCACCCATCCCCTAGTGCCATCTCACCACCCATCGCTGAGTGCCATCTACCCACCCAGCGCTGAGAGCCATCTACCCACCCATCCCTCAGTGCCACCTACCCACACATCCCCCAGTGCCATCTACCCACCCATCCCTCAGTTCCATCTACCCACCCATCGCTCAGTGCCATCTACCCACCCATCGCTCAGTGCCATCCACCCACCCATCGCCCAGTGTCATCTACCCCCCCATCGCTCAGTGCCATCCACCCACCCATCGCTCAGTGCCACCCTCCCACCCGTCCCCCAGTGCCACCTACCCACCCATCCCTCAGTGCCATCTACATACCCATCCCCCTTTGCCATCTACCCACCCATCCCTCAGTGCCATCCACCCACCCATCGCCCAGTGTCATCTACCCACCCATCGCTCAGTGCCATCTACCAACCCATTGCTTAGTGCCATCTACCCACCCATCCCCCTGTCCCATCTACCCACGGATCCCTCAGTGCCATCTACTCACCCATCGCTCAGTGCCACCTACCCAGCCATCGCTCAGTGCCATCTACCCACCCATCCCCCAGTGCCACTTACCCACCCATCCCCCAGTGCCATCTACCCACCCATCGCTCAGTGCCATCTACCCACCCATCCCCCAGTGCCACTTACCCACCCATCCCCCAGTGCCATCTACACACCCATCGCTCAGTGCCATCTACCCACCCATCCCCCAGTGCCATCTACCCACCAATCCCCCAGTGCCATGTACCCACCCATCCCTCAGTGCCATCTACCCACCCATCGCTCAGTGCCATCTACCCACCCATCGCTCAGTACCATCTACCCACCCATCGCTCAGTGTTATCTACCCACCCATCCCCAGTGCCATCCCCCCACCCATCCCTCAGTGCCACCTACCCACCCATCCCCCTGTGCCATCTACCCACCCATCCCTCAGTGCCATCTCCCCACCCATGGCTCAGTGCTATCTACCAACCCATCGCTCAGTGCCATCAACCTTCCCATCGCTCAGTGCCATCTACCCACCCACCCCCCAATGTCATCTCCCCACCCATCGCTCAATGCTACCTACCCACCCATCCCTCAGTGCCATCTACCCACCCATCCCCCTTTGCCATCTACCCACCCATCCCTCAGTGCCATCTACCCACCCATCGCTCAGTGCCATCCACCCACCCATCTCCCAGTGTCATCTACCCACCCATCGCTCAGTGCCATCTACCCACCCATCGCTCAGTGCCATCTACTCACCCATCGCTCAGTGCCACCTACCCAGCCATCGCTCAGTGCCATCTACCCACCCATCCCCCAGTGTCACTTACCCACCCATCCCCCACTGCCATCTACCCACCCATCCCTCAGTGCCACCCACCCATCGCTCAGTGCCACCCACCCACCCGTCCCCCAGTGACACCTACCCACCCATCCCCCAGTGCCATCTACCCACCCATCCCCCTGTGCCATCTAACCACCCATCCCTCAGTGCCATCTCCCCACCCATCGCTCAGTGCCATCTACCCACCCATCCCCAGTGCCACCTACCCACCCATCCCCCAGTGCCATCTACCTACCCATCGCTCAGTGCCACCTACCCACCCATCGCTCAGTGCCATCTACCCACCCATCGCTCAATGCCACCTACCCACCCATCCCTCCGTGCCATCTACCCACCCATCCCCCAGTGCCACCTACCCATTCATCGCTCAGTGCCATCTACCCATCCATCGCTCAGTGCCATGCACCCACCCATTGCCCAGTGCCACCTACCCACCCATGGGTTAGAGCCATCTACCCACCCATCGCTCAGTGCCACCTACCCACCCATTGCTCAGAGCGATCTACACACGCATCGCTCAGTGCCATCTACCCACCCATCGCTCAGTGCCATCTATCCACCCATCGCTCAGTGCCATCGACCCAATCATCGCTCACTGCCTCCTTCCCACCCATCGCTCAGTGCAATCGACCCACACATCGCTCAGTGCCATCTACCCAACCATCACTCAGTGCCACCTACCCACCCATCCCCCAGTGCCATCTCCCCACCCATCGCTCAGTGCCATCCACCCACCCATCGCTCAGAGCTATCTACCCACCCGTCGCTCAGTGTCATCTGCCCACCCAACGCTCAGTGCCATCTACCCACCCATCTCTCAGTGCCACCTACCCACCCTTCGCTCAGTGCCATCTACACACACATCGCTCAGTGCCATCTACCCACCCATCGGCCAGTGCCATCTACACACCCATCGCTCAGTGCCATCTACCCACCCATCGGCCAGTGCCATCTACCCACCCATCGCTCAGTGCCATCTACCCACCCATCCCTCAGTGCCATCTGCCCACCCATCCCTCAGTGCCATCTACCCACCCATCACTCAGTGCCACCTACCCACCCATCCCCTAGTGCCATCTCACCACCCATCGCTGAGTGCCATCTACCCACCCAGCGCTGAGAGCCATCTACCCACCCATCCCTCAGTGCCACCTACCCACACATCCCCCAGTGCCATCTACCCACCCATCCCTCAGTTCCATCTACCCACCCATCGCTCAGTGCCATCTACCCACCCATCGCTCAGTGCCATCCACCCACCCATCGCCCAGTGTCATCTACCCGCCATCGCTCAGTGCCATCCACCCACCCATCGCTCAGTGCCACCCTCCCACCCGTCCCCCAGTGCCACCTACCCACCCATCCCTCAGTGCCATCTACATACCCATCCCCCTTTGCCATCTACCCACCCATCCCTCAGTGCCATCCACCCACCCATCGCCCAGTGTCATCTACCCACCCATCGCTCAGTGCCATCTACTAACCCATTGCTTAGTGCCATCTACCCACCCATCCCCCTGTCCCATCTACCCACGGATCCCTCAGTGCCATCTACTCACCCATCGCTCAGTGCCACCTACCCAGCCATCGCTCAGTGCCATCTACCCACCCATCCCCCAGTGCCACTTACCCACCCATCCCCCAGTGCCATCTACCCACCCATCGCTCAGTGCCATCTACCCACCCATCCCCCAGTGCCACTTACCCACCCATCCCCCAGTGCCATCTACACACCCATCGCTCAGTGCCATCTACCCACCCATCCCCCAGTGCCATCTACCCACCAATCCCCCAGTGCCATGTACCCACCCATCCCTCAGTGCCATCTACCCACCCATCGCTCAGTGCCATCTACCCACCCATCGCTCAGTACCATCTACCCACCCATCGCTCAGTGTTATCTACCCACCCATCCCCAGTGCCATCCCCCCACCCATCCCTCAGTGCCATCTACCCACCCATCCCCCTGTGCCATCTACCCACCCATCCCTCAGTGCCATCTCCCCACCCATGGCTCAGTGCTATCTACCAACCCATCGCTCAGTGCCATCAACCTTCCCATCGCTCAGTGCCATCTACCCACCCACCCCCCAATGTCATCTCCCCACCCATCGCTCAATGCTACCTACCCACCCATCCCTCAGTGCCATCTACCCACCCATCGCTCAATGCCACCAACCCACCCATCCCTCAGTGCCATCTACCCACCCATCCCCAATGCCATCTCCCCACCCATCGCTCAGTGCCACCTACCCACCCATCCCTCAGTGCCATCTACCCACCCATCGCTCAATGCCACCTTCCCACCCATCGCTCAGTGCCATCTACCCACCCATCGCTCCGTGCCACCTACCCACACATCGCTCAGTGCCATCTACCCACTCATCGCTCAATGCCACCTACCCACCCATCACTCAGTGCCATCTACCCACCCATCGCCCAGTGCCACCTACCCATTCATCGCTCAGTGCCATCTACCCATCCATCGCTCAGTGCCATGCACCCACCCATTGCCCAGTGCCACCTACCCACCCATAGGTCAGAGCCATCTACCCACCTATCGCTCAGTGCCATCTACCCACCCATCGCTCAGTGCTATCTATCCACCCATCACTCAGTGCCATCTACCCACCCATCGCTCAGTGCCACCTACCCACCCATTGCTCAGAGCCATCTACACACACATCGCTCAGTGCCATCTACCCACCCATCGCTCAGTGCCATCTATCCACCCATCGCTCAGTGCCATCGACCCAATCATCGCTCACTGCCTCCTTCCCACCCATCGCTCAATGCAATCGACCCACACTTCGCTCAGTGCCATCTACCCAACCATCACTCAGTGCCACCTACCCACCCATCCCCCAGTGCCATCTCCCCACCCATCGCTCAGTGCCATCCACCCACCCATCGCTCAGAGCTATCTACCCACCCGTCGCTCAGTGTCATCTGCCCACCCATCTCTCAGTGCCACCTACGCACCCTTCGCTCAGTGCCATCTACACACACATCGCTCAGTGCCATCTACCAACCCATCGCCCAGTGCCATCTACCCACCCATCGCTCAGTGCCATCTACCCACCCATCCCTCAGTGCCATCTGCCCACCCATCCCTCAGTGCCATCTACCCACCCATCACTCAGTGCCACCTACCCGCCCGTCCCCTAGTGCCATCACCCCACCCATCGCTGAGTGCCATCTACCCACCCAGCGCTGAGGGCCATCTACCCACCCATCCCTCAGTGCCACCTACCCACACATCCCCCAGTGCCATCTAACCACCCATCCCTAAGTTCCATCTACCCACCCATCGCTCAGTGCCATCTACCCACCCATCGCTCAGTGCCATCCACCCACCCATCGCCCAGTGTCATCTACCCACCCCATCGCTCAGTGCCATCCATCCACCCATCGCTCAGTGCCACCCACCCACCCGTCCCCCAGTGCCACCTACCCACCCATCCCTCAGTGCCATCTACCAACCCATCCCCCTTTGCCATCTACCCACCCATCCCTCAGTGCCATCCACCCACCCATCGCCCAGTGTCATCTACCCACCCATCGCTCAGTGCCATCTACCAACCCATCGCTTAGTGCCATCTTCCCACCCATCCCCCTGTCCCATCTACCCACGGATCCCTCAGTGCCATCTACTCACCCATCGCTCAGTGCCACCTACCCAGCCATCGCTCAGTGCCATCTACCCACCCATCCCCCAGTGCCACTTACCCACCCATCCCCCAGTGCCATCTACCCACCCATCCCTCAGTGCCACCCACCCATCGCTCAGTGCCACCCACCCACCCGTCCCCCAGTGCCACCTATCCACCCATCCCTCAGTGCCATCTACCCACCCATCCCCCTGTGCCATCTACCCACCCATCCCACAGTGCCATCTGCCCACCCATTGCTCAGTGCCATCTACCCACCCATCACTCAGTGCCACCTACCCACCCATCCCCAGTGCCATCTCCCCACCCATCCCTCAGTGCCATCTACCCACCCATCGCTCAGTGCCACCTACCCACCCATCGCTCAGTGCCATCTACCCACCCATCGCTCAATGCCACCTACCCACCCATCGCTCAGTGCCATCAACCCACCCATCGCTCAGTGCCAGCTACCCACCCATCGCTCAGTGCCATCTACCCACCCATGGCTCAGTGCTATCTACCAACCCATCGCTCAGTGCCATCAACCTTCCCATCGCTCAGTGCCATCTACCCACCTATCCCCCAATGTCATCTCCCCACCCGTCGCTCAATGCTACCTACCCACCCATCCCTCAGTGCCATCTACCCACCCATCGCTCAATGCCACCAACCCACCCATCCCTCAGTGCCATCTACCCACCCATCCCCCAATGCCATCTCCCCACCCATCGCTCAGTGCCACCTACCCACCCATCCCTCAGTGCCATCTACCCACCCATCATTCAATGCCACCTTCCCACCCATCGCTCAGTGCCATCTACCCACCCATCGCTCCGTGCCACCTACCCACCCATCGCTCAGTGCCATCTACCCACCCATCGCTCAATGCCACCTACCCACCCATCACTCAGTGCCTTCTACCCACCCATCGCTCAGTGCCACCTTCCCATTCATCGCTCAGTGCCATCTACCCATCCATCGCTCAGTGCCATGCACCCACCCATTGCCCAGTGCCACCTACCCACCCATAGGTCAGAGCCATCTACCCACCTATCGCTCAGTGCCATCTACCCACCCATCGCTCAGTGCTATCTATCCACCCATCACTCAGTGCCATCTACCCACCCATCGCTCAGTGCCACCTACCCACCCATAGGTCAGAGCCATCTACACACGCATTGCCCAGTGCCATCCACCCACCCATCGCTCAGTGCCATCTATCCACCCATCTCTCAGTGCCACCTACCCACCCTTCGCTCAGTGCCATCTACACACACATCGCTCAGTGCCATCTACCCACCCATCGGCCAGTGCCATCTACTCACCCATCGCTCAGTGCCATCTACCCACCCATCCCTCAGTGCCATCTACCCAACCATCACTCAGTGCCACCTACCCACCCATCCCCAGTGCCATCTCCCCACCCATCGCTCAGTGCCATCCACCCACCCATCGCTCAGAGCTATCTACCCACCCGTCGCTCAGTGTCATCTGCCCACCCAACGCTCAGTGCCATCTACCCACCCATCTCTCAGTGCCACCTACCCACCCTTCGCTCAGTGCCATCTACACACACATCGCTCAGTGCCATCTACCCACCCATCGGCCAGTGCCATCTACCCACCCATCGCTCAGTGCCATCTACCCACCCATCCCTCAGTGCCATCTGCCCACCCATCCCTCAGTGCCATCTACCCACCCATCACTCAGTGCCACCTACCCACCCATCCCCTAGTGCCATCTCCCCACCCATCGCTGAGTGCCATCTACCCACCCAGCGCTGAGGGCCATCTACCCACCCATCGCTCAGTGCCATCTACCCACCCATCCCTCAGTTCCATCTACCCACCCATCGCTCAGTGTCATCTACCCCCCCCATCGCTCAGTGCCATACACCCACCCATCGCTCAGTGCCACCCACCCACCCGTCCCCCAGTGCCACCTACCCACCCATCCCTCAGTGCCATCTACATACCCATCCCCCTTTGCCATCTACCCACCCATCCCTCAGTGCCATCCACCCACCCATCGCCCAGTGTCATCTACCCACACATCGCTCAGTGCCATCTACCAACCCATCGCTTAGTGCCATCTACCCACCCATCCCCCTGTCCCATCTACCCACGGATCCCTCAGTGCCATCTACTCACCCATCGCTCAGTGCCACCTACCCAGCCATCGCTCAGTGCCATCTACCCACCCATCCCCCAGTGCCACTTACCCACCCATCCCCCAGTGCCATCTACCCACCCATCCCTCAGTGCCACCCACCCATCGCTCAGTGCCACCCACCCACCCGTCCCCCAGTGGCACCTATCCACCCATCCCTCAGTGCCATCTACCCACCCATCCCCCTGTGCAATCTCCCCACCCATCCCTCAGTGCCATCTCCCCACCCATCACTCAGTGCCATCTACCCACCCATCCCCAGTGCCACCTACCCACCCATCCCCCAGTGCCATCTACCTACCCATCGCTCAGTGCCACCTACCCACCCATCGCTCAGTGCCATCTACCCACCCATCCCACAGTGCCATCTACCCACCCAACCCCCAGTGCGATCTACCCACCCATTGCTCAATGCCATCTACCCACCCATCGCTCAGTGCCATCTACCCACCCATCCCCCAGTGCCATCTACCCACCAATCCCCCAGTGCCATGTACCCACCCATCCCTCAGTGCCATTGACCCTCCCATCGCTCAGTGCCATCTACCCACCCATCGCTCAGTGCCATCTACCCACCCATCGCTCAGTGCCATCTACCCACCCATCGCTCAGTGCCATCTACCCACCCATCCCCCAGTACCATCTACCCACCCATCCCTCAGTGCGATCTACCCACCCATCGCTGAGTGCCATCTACCCACCCATCGCTCAGAGCCATCTACCCACCCATCCCCCAATGCCATCTACCCACCCATCACTCAGTGCCTTCTACCCACCCATCGCTCAGTGTTATCTACCCACCCATCCCCAGTGCCATCTCCCCACCCATCCGTCAGTGCCATCTACCCACCCATCCCCCTGTGCCATCTACCCACCCATCCCTCAGTGCCATCTCCCCACCCATGGCTCAGTGCTATCTACCAACCCATCGCTCAGTGCCATCAACCTTCCCATCGCTCAGTGCCATCTACCCACCCATCCCCCAATGTCATCTCCCCACCCATTGCTCAGTGCCATCTACCCACCCATCCCCCAATGCCATCTCCCCACCCATCGCTCAGTGCCACCTACCCACCCATCCCTCAGTGCCATCTACCCACCCATCGCTCAATGCCACCTTCCCACCCATCGCTCAGTGCCATCTACCCACCCATCGCTCCGTGCCACCTACCCACCCATCGCTCAGTGCCATCTACCCACCCATCGCTCAGTTCCATCTACCCACCCATCGCTCAGTGCCATCTACCCACCCATCGCTCCGTGCCACCTACCCACCCATCGCTCAGTGCCATCTACCCACCCATCGCTCAGTTCCATCTACCCACCCATCGCCCAGTGCCACCTACCCATTCATCGCTCAGTGCCATCTACCCATCCATCGCTCAGTGCCATGCACCCACCCATTGCCAAGTGCCACCTACCCACCCATTGGTCAGAGCCATCTATCCACCTATCGCTCAGTGCCATCTACCCACCCATCGCTCAGTGCTATCTATCCAACCATCACTCAGTGCCATCTACCCACCCATCGCTCAGTGCCACCTACCCACCCATTGCTCAGAGCCATCTACACACGCATCGCTCAGTGCCACCTACCCACCCATCGCTCAGTGCCATCTATCCACCCATCGCTCAGTGCCATCGACCCAATCATCGCTCACTGCCTCCTTCCCACCCATCGCTCAGTGCAATCGAACCACACATCACTCAGTGCCATCTACCCAACCATCACTCAGTGCCACCTACCCACCCATCCCCCAGTGCCATCTCCCCACCCATCGCTCAGTGCCATCCACCCACCCATCGCTCAGAGCTATCTACCCACCCGTCGCTCAGTGTCATCTGCCCACCCAACGCTCAGTGCCATCTACCCACCCATCTCTCAGTGCCACCTACCCACCCTTCGCTCAGTGCCATCTACACACACATCGCTCAGTGCCATCTACCCACCCATCGGCCAGTGCCATCTACCCACCCATCGGCCAGTGCCATCTACCCACCCATCGCTGAGTGCCATCTACCCACCCAGCGCTGAGGGCCATCTACCCACCCATCCCTCAGTGCCACCTACCCACACATCCCCCAGTGCCATCTACCCACCCATCCCTCAGTTCCATCTACCCACCCATCGCTCAGTGCCATCTACCCACCCATCGCTCAGTGCCATCCACCAACCCATCGCCCAGTGTCATCTACCCCCCCATCGCTCAGTCCCATCCACCCATCCATCGCTCAGTGCCACCCTCCCACCCGTCCCCCAGTGCCACCTACCCACCCATCCCTCAGTGCCATCTACATACCCATCCCCCTTTGCCATCTACCCACCCATCCCTCAGTGCCATCCACCCACCCATCGCCCAGTGTCATCTACCCACCCATCGCTCAGTGCCATCTACCCACCCATCGCTTAGTGCCATCTACCCACCCATCCCCCTGTCCCATCTACCCACGGATCCCTCAGTGCCATCTACTCACCCATCGCTCAGTGCCACCTACCCAGCCATCGCTCAGTGCCATCTACCCACCCATCCCCCAGTGCCACTTACCCACCCACCCCCAGTGCCATCTACCCACCCATCGCTCAGTGCCATCTACCCACCCATCCCCCAGTGCCATCTACCCAGCCATCCCTCAGTGCCATCAACCCACCCATCGCTCAGTGCAATCTACCCACCCATCCCCCAGTGCCACTTACCCACCCATCCCCCAGTGCCATCTACCCACCCATCGCTCAGTGCCATCTACCCACCCATCCCCCAGTGCCATGTACCCACCCATCCCTCAGTGCCATCAACCCACCCATCGCTCAGTGCCATCTACCCACCCATCGCTCAGTGCCATCTACCCACCCATCGCTCAGTACCATCTACCCACCCATCGCTCAGTGCTATCTACCCACCCATCCCCCAGTACATTTCTACCCACCCATCCCTCAGTGCTATCTACCCACCCATCGCTGAGTGCCATCTACCCACCCATCGCTCAGAGCCATCTACCCACCCATCCCCCTGTGCCATCTACCCACCCATCTCTCAGTGCCACCTACCCACCCTTCGCTCAGTGCCATCTACACACACATCGCTCAGTGCCATCTACCCACCGACCGGCCAGTGCCATCTAACCACCCATCGCTCAGTGCCATCTACCCACCCATCCCTCAGTGCCATCTGCCCACCCATCCCTCAGTGCCATCTACCCACCCATCCCCCTGTGCCATCTACCCACCCATCCCTCAGTGCCATCTCCCCACCCATGGCTCAGTGCTATCTACCAACCCATCGCTCAGTGCCATCAACCTTCCCATCGCTCAGTGCCATCTACCCACCCATCCCCCAATGTCATCTCCCCACCCATCGCTCAATGCTACCTACCCACCCATCCCTCAGTGCCATCTACCCACCCATCGCTCAATGCCACCAACCCACCCATCCCTCAGTGCCATCTACCCACCCATCCCCCAATGCCATCTCCCCACCCATCGCTCAGTGCCACCTACCCACCCATCCCTCAGTGCCATCTACCCACCCATCGCTCAATGCCACCTTCCCACCCATCGCTCAGTGCCATCTACCCACCCATCGCTCCGTGCCACCTACCCACCCATCGCTCAGTGCCATCTACCCACCCATCGCTCAATGCCACCTACCCACCCATCACTCAGTGCCATCTACCCACCCATCGCCCAGTGCCACCTACCCATTCATCGCTCAGTGCCATCTACCCATCCATCGCTCAGTGCCATGCACCCACCCATTGCCCAGTGCCACCTACCCACCCATAGGTCAGAGCCATCTACCCACCTATCGCTCAGTGTCATCTACCCACCCATCGCTCAGTGCTATCTATCCACCCATCACTCAGTGCCATCTACCCACCCATCGCTCAGTGCCACCTACCCACCCATTGCTCAGAGCCGTCTACACACGCATCGCTCAGTGCCATCTACCCACCCATCGCTCAGTGCCATCTATCCACCCATCGCTCAGTGCCATCGACCCAATCATCGCTCACTGCCTCCTTCCCACCCATCGCTCAGTGCAATCGACCCACACATCGCTCAGTGCCATCTACCCAACCATCACTCAGTGCCACCTACCCACCCATCCCCCAGTGCCATCTCCCCACCCATCGCTCAGTGCCATCCACCCACCCATCGCTCAGAGCTATCTACCCACCCGTCGCTCAGTGTCATCTGCCCACCCAACGCTCAGTGCCATCTACCCACCCATCTCTCAGTGCCACCTACCCACCCTTCGCTCAGTGCCATCTACACACACATCGCTCAGTGCCATCTACCCACCGACCGGCCAGTGCCATCTACCCACCCATCGCTCAGTGCCATCTACCCACCCATCCCTCAGTGCCATCTGCCCACCCATCCCTCAGTGCCATCTACCCACCCATCACTCAGTGCCACCTAACCACCCATCCCCTAGTGCCATCTCCCCACCCATCGCTGAGTGCCATCTACCCACCCAGCGCTGAGGGCCATCTACCCACCCATTACACTGGGGCCACCTACCCACACATCCCCCAGTGCCATCTACCCACCCTTCCCTCAGTTCCATCTACCCACCCATCGCTCAGTGCCATCTACCCACCCATCGCTCAGTGCCATTCACCCACCCATCGCCCAGTATCATCTACCCCTCCCATCGCTCAGTGCCATCCACCCACCCATCGCTCAGTGCCACCCACCCACCCGTCCCCCAGTGCCACCTACCCAACCATCCCTCTGTGCCATCTACATACCCATCCCCCTTTGCCATCTACCCACCCATCCCTCAGTGCCATCCACCCACCCATCGCCCAGTGTCATCTACCCACCCATCGCTCAGTGCCATCTACCAACCCATCGCTTAGTGCCATCTACCCACCCATCCCCCTGTCCCATCTACCCACGGATCCCTCAGTGCCATCTACTCACCCATCGCTCAGTGCCATCTACCCAGCCATCGCTCAGTGCCATCTACCCACCCATCCCCCAGTGCCACTTACCCACCCATCCCCCAGTGCCATCTACCCACCCATCCCTCAGTGCCACCCACCCATCGCTGAGTGCCACCCACCCACCCGTCCCCCAGTGCCACCTATCCACCCATCCCTCAGTGCCATCTACCCACCCATCCCCCTGTGCCATCGACCCACCCATCCCTCAGTGCCATCTCCCCACCCATCACTCAGTGCCATCTACCCACCCATCCCCAGTGCCACCTACCCACCCTTCCCCCAGTGCCATCTACCTACCCATCGCTCAGTGCCATCTACCCACCCAACCCCCAGTGCGATCTACCCACCCATCGCTCAATGCCATCTACCCACCCATCGCTCAGTGCCATCTACCCACCCATCCCCCAGTGCCATCTACCCACCAATCCCCCAGTGCCATGTACCCACCCATCCCTCAGTGCCATCAACCCACCCATCGCTCAGTGCCATCTACCCACCCATCGCTCAGTGCCATCTACCCACCCATCGCTCAGTACCATCTACCCACCCATCGCTCAGTGCTATCTACCCACCCATCCCCCAGTACCATCTACCCACCCATCCCCCAATGCCATCTACCCACCCATCACTCAGTGTTATCTACCCACCCATCCCCAGTGCCATCTCCCCACCCATCCCTCAGTGCCATCTACCCACCCATCCCCCAGTGCCATCTACCCACCAATCCCCCAGTGCCATGTACCCACCCATCCCTCAGTGCCATCAACCCACCCATCGCTCAGTGCCATCTACCCACCCATCGCTCAGTGCCATCTACCCACCCATCGCTCAGTACCATCTACCCACCCATCGCTCAGTGCTATCTACCCACCCATCCCCCAGTACCATCTACCCACCCATCCCCCAATGCCATCTACCCACCCATCACTCAGTGTTATCTACCCACCCATCCCCAGTGCCATCTCCCCACCCATCCCTCAGTGCCATCTACCCACCCATCCCCCTGTGCCATCTACCCACCCATCCCTCAGTGCCATCTCCCCACCCATCACTCAGTGCCATCTACCCACCCATCCCCAGTGCCACCTACCCACCCATCCCCCAGTACCATCTACCCACACATCCCCCAGTGCCATCTACCCTCCCTTCCCTCAGTTCCATCTACCCACCCATCGCTCAGTGCCATCTACCCACCCATCGCTCAGTGCCATTCACCCACCCATCGCCCAGTGTCATCTACCCCCCCCATCGCTCAGTGCCATCCACCCACCCATCGCTCAGTGCCACCCACCCACCCGTCCCCCAGTGCCACCTACCCAACCATCCCTCTGTGCCATCTACATACCCATCCCCCTTTGCCATCTACCCACCCATCCCTCAGTGCCATCCACCCATCCATCGCCCAGTGTCATCTACCCACCCATCGCTCAGTGCCATCTACCAACCCATCGCTTAGTGCCATCTACCCACCCATCCCCCTGTCCCATCTACCCACGGATCCCTCAGTGCCATCTACTCACCCATCGCTCAGTGCCACCTACCCAGCCATCGCTCAGTGCCATCTACCCACCCATCCCCCAGTGCCACTTAGCCACCCATCCCCCAGTGCCATCTACCCACCCATCCCTCAGTGCCACCCACCCATCGCTGAGTGCCACCCACCCACCCGTCCCCCAGTGCCACCGATCCACCCATCCCTCAGTGCCATCTACCCACCCATCCCCCTGTGCCATCGACCCACCCATCCCTCAGTGCCATCTCCCCACCCATCACTCAGTGCCATCTACCCACCCATCCCCAGTGCCACCTACCCACCCTTCCCCCAGTGCCATCTACCTACCCATCGCTAAGTGCCATCTACCCACCCAACCCCCAGTGCGATCTACCCACCCATCGCTCAATGCCATCTACCCACCCATCGCTCAGTGCCATCTACCCACCCATCCCCCAGTGCCATCTACCCACCAATCCCCCAGTGCCATGTACCCACCCATCCCTCAGTGCCATCAACCCACCCATCGCTCAGTGCCATCTACCCACCCATCGCTCAGTGCCATCTACCCACCCATCGCTCAGTACCATCTACCCACCCATCGCTCAGTGCTATCTACCCACCCATCCCCCAGTACCATCTACCCACCCATCCCCCAATGCCATCTACCCACCCATCACTCAGTGCCATCTACCCACCCATCGCTCAGTGTTATCTACCCACCCATCCCCAGTGCCACCTACCCACCCATCCCCCAGTGCCATCTACCTACCCATCGCTCAGTGCCACCTACCCACCCATCGCTCAGTGCCATCTACCCACCCATCGCTCAGTGCCATCTACCCACCCATCCTCCTGTCCCATCTACCCACGGATCCCACAGTGCCATCTACTCACCCATCGCTGAGTGCCACCTACCCAGCCATCGCTCAGTGCCATCTACCCACGCTTCCCCCAGTGCCACTTACCCACCCATCCCCCGTGCCATCTACCCACCCATCACCCAGTGCCACCCACCCATCGCTCAGTTCCACCCACCCACCCATCCCTCAGTGCCATCCACCCACCCATCGCCCAGTGTCATCTACCCACCCATCGCTCAGTGCCACCTACCCACCCATCCCTCAGTGCCATCTACCCACCCATCCCCCTGTGCCATCTACCCACCCATCCCTCAGTGCCATATCCCCACCCATCACTCAGTGCCATCTACCCACCCAACCCCAGTGCCACCTACCCACCCTTCCCCCTGTGTCATCTACATACCCATCGCTCAGTGCCACCTACCCACCCATCGCTCAGTGCCATCTACCCACCCATCCCCCAGTGCCATCTACCCACCCATCCCCCAGTGCGATCTACCCACCCATCGCTCAGTGCCATCTACCCACCCATCCCCAGTGCCATCTACCCACCCATCGCTCAGTGCCATCTACCCACCCATCGCCCAGTGCCATCTACCCACCCATCGCTCAGTACCATCTACCCACCCATCGCTCAGAGCTATCTACCCACCCATCCCCCAGTGCCATCTACCCACCCATCCCCCAGTGCGATCTACCCACCCATCGCTCAGTGCCATCTACCCACCCATCGCTCAGTGCCATCTACCCACCCATCGCTCAGTGCCATCTACCCACCCATCCCCCAGTGCCATGGACCCACCCATCCCTCAGTGCCATCAACCCACCCATCGCTCAGTGCCATCTACCCAGCCATCCCTCAGTGCCATCTACCCACCCATCGCTCAGTGCCATCTACCCACCCATCGCTCAGTGCCATCTACCCACCCATCGCTCAGTACCATCTACCCACCCATCGCTCAGTGCTATCTACCCACCCATCCCCCAGTACCATCTACCCACCCATCCCTCAGTGCGATCTACCCACCCATCGCTGAGTGCCATCTACCCACCCATCGCTCAGAGCCATCTACACACCCATCCCCCAATGCCATCTACCCACCCATCGCTCAGTGTTATCTACCCACCCATCGCTCAGTGCCATCTACCCACCCATCCCCCAGTGCCACCTACCCACCCATCCCCAGTGCCATCTCCCCACCCATCCCTCAGTGCCATCTACCCACCCATCGCTCAGTGCCACCTCCCCACCCATCGCTCAGTGCCATCTACCCACCCATCGCTCAATGCCACCTACCCACTCATTGCTCAGTGCCATCTACCCACCCATCGCTCAGTGCCATCTACCCACCCATCGCTCAGTGCCATTTACCCACCCATCGCTCAGTGCCATCTACCCACACATCGCTCAGTGCCATTTACCCACCCATCGCTCAGTGCCATCTACCCACCCATCGCTCACTGCTATCTACCCACCCATCGCTCAGTGCCATCAACCTTCGCATCGCTCAGTGCCATCTACCCACCCATCCCCAATGCCATCTCCCCACCCATCGCTCAGTGTCACCTACCCACCCATCCCCCAGTGCCATCTACCCACCCATCGCTCAATGCCACCTACCCACCCATCCCTCCGTGCCATCTACCCTCCCATCCCCCAATGCCATCTCCCCACCCATCGCTCAGTTCCACCTACCCACCCATCCCTCAGTGCCATCTACCCACCCATCGTTCAATGCCACCTTCCCACCCATCGCTCAGCGCCATCTACCCACCCATCGCTCAGTGCCACCTACCCACCCATCGCTCAGTGCCATCTACCCATCCATCGCACAGTGCCATCTACCCACCCATCGCTCAGTGCCATCCACCCACCCATCGCCCAGTGTCATCTACCCCCCCATCGCTCAGTGCCATCCACCCACCCATCGCTCAGTGCCACCCACCCACCCGTCCCCCAGTGCCAGCTACCCACCCATCCCTCAGTGCCATCTACCCACCCATCCCCCTTTGCCATCTACCCACCCATCCCTCAGTGCCATCCACCCACCCATCTCCCAGTGTCATCTACCCACCCATCGCTCAGTGCCATCTACCCACCCATCGCTCAGTGCCATCTACTCACCCATCGCTCAGTGCCACCTACCCAGCCATCGCTCAGTGCCATCTACCCACCCATCCCCCAGTGTCACTTACCCACCCATCCCCCAGTGCCATCTACCCACCCATCCCTCAGTGCCACCCACCCATCGCTCAGTGCCACCCACCCACCCGTCCCCCAGTGACACCTACCCACCCATCCCTCAGTGCCATCTACCCACCCATCCCCCTGTGCCATCTAACCACCCATCCCTCAGTGCCATCTCCCCACCCATCGCTCAGTGCCATCTACCCACCCATCCCCAGTGCCACCTACCCACCCATCCCCCAGTGCCATCTACCTACCCATCGCTCAGTGCCACCTACCCACCCATCGCTCAGTGACATCTACCCACCCATCGCTCAATGCCACCTACCCACCCATCCCTCCGTGCCATCTACCCACCCATCCCCCAATGCCATCTCCCCACCCATCGCTCAGTGCCACCTACCCACCCATCCCTCAGTGCCATCTACCCACCCATCGCTCAATGCCACCTTCCCACCCATCGCTCAGTGCCATCTACCCACCCATCGCTCAGTGCCACCTACCCACCCATCGCTCAGTGCCATCTACCTATCCATCGCACAGTGCCATCTACCCACCGATCGCTCAGTGCCATCCACCCACCCATCGCGCAGTGTCATCTACCCCCCATCGCTCAGTGCCATCCACCCACCCATCGCTCAGTGCCACCCACCCACCCGTCCCCAATGCCACCTACCCACCCATCCCTCAGTGCCATCTACCCACCCATCCCCCTTTGCCATCTACCCACCCATCCCTCAGTGCCATCCACCCACCCATCTCCCAGTGTCATCTACCCACCCATCACTCAGTGCCATGCACCCACCCATTGCCCAGTGCCACCTACCCATTCATCGCTCAGTGCCATCCACCCACCTATCGCTCAGTGCCATCTACCCACCCATCGCTCACTGCTATCTATCCACCCATCACTCAGTGCCATCTACCCACCCATCGCTCAGTGCCACCTACCCACCCATTGCTCAGAGCCATCTACACACGCATCGCTCAGTGCCATCTACCCACCCATCGCTCAGTGCCATCTATCCAACCATCGCTCAGTGCCATCGACCCAATCATCGCTCACTGCCTCCTTCCCACCCATCGCTCAGTGCAATCGACCCACACATCGCTCAGTGCCATCTACCCAACCATCACTCAGTGCCACCTACCCACCCATCCCCCAGTGCCATCTCCCCACCCATTGCTCAGTGCCATCCACCCACCCATCGCTCAGAGCTATCTACCCACCCGTCGCTCAGTGCCATCTACCCACCCATCGCTCAATGCCACCTACCCACCCATCCCTCCGTGCCATCTACCCTCCCATCCCCCAATGCCATCTCCCCACCCATCGCTCAGTTCCACCTACCCACCCATCCCTCAGTGCCATCTACCCACCCATCGTTCAATGCCACCTTCCCACCCATCGCTCAGCGCCATCTACCCACCCATCGCTCAGTGCCACCTACCCACCCATCGCTCAGTGCCATCTACCCATCCATCGCACAGTGCCATCTACCCACCCATCGCTCAGTGCCATCCACCCACCCATCGCCCAGTGTCATCTACCCCCCCATCGCTCAGTGCCATCCACCCACCCATCGCTCAGTGTCATCTACCCACCCATCGTTCAATGCCACCTTCCCACCCATCGCTCAGCGCCATCTACCCACCCATCGCTCAGTGCCACCTACCCACCCATCGCTCAGTGCCATCTACCCATCCATCGCACAGTGCCATCTACCCACCCATCGCTCAGTGCCATCCACCCACCCATCGCCCAGTGTCATCTACCCCCCCATCGCTCAGTGCCATCCACCCACCCATCGCTCAGTGCCACCCACCCACCCGTCCCCCAGTGCCAGCTACCCACCCATCCCTCAGTGCCATCTACCCACCCATCCCCCTTTGCCATCTACCCACCCATCCCTCAGTGCCATCTACCCACCCATCGCTCAGTGCCATCCACCCACCCATCTCCCAGTGTCATCTACCCACCCATCGCTCAGTGTCATCTACCCACCCATCGCTCAGTGCCATCTACTCACCCATCGCTCAGTGCCACCTACCCAGCCATCGCTCAGTGCCATCTACCCACCCATCCCCCAGTGTCACTTACCCACCCATCCCCCACTGCCATCTACCCACCCATCCCTCAGTGCCACCCACCCATCGCTCAGTGCCACCCACCCACCCGTCCCCCAGTGACACCTACCCACCCATCCCTCAGTGCCATCTACCCACCCATCCCCCTGTGCCATCTAACCACCCATCCCTCAGTGCCATCTCCCCACCCATCGCTCAGTGCCATCTACCCACCCATCCCCAGTGCCACCTACCCACCCATCCCCCAGTGCCATCTACCTACCCATCGCTCAGTGCCACCTACCCACCCATCGCTCAGTGCCATCTACCCACCCATCGCTCAATGCCACCTACCCACCCATCCCTCCGTGCCATCTACCCACCCATCCCCCAATGCCATCTCCCCACCCATCGCTCAGTGCCACCTACCCACCCATCCCTCAGTGCCATCTACCCACCCATCGCTCAATGCCACCTTCCCACCCATCGCTCAGTGCCATCTACCCACCCATCGCTCAGTGCCACCTACCCACCCATCGCTCAGTGCCATCTACCTATCCATCGCACAGTGCCATCTACCCACCGATCGCTCAGTGCCATCCACCCACCCATCGCGCAGTGTCATCTACCCCCCATCGCTCAGTGCCATCCACCCACCCATCGCTCAGTGCCACCCACCCACCCGTCCCCCAGTGCCACCTACCCACCCATCCCTCAGTGCCATCTACCCACCCATCCCCCTTTGCCATCTACCCACCCATCCCTCAGTGCCATCCACCCACCCATCTCCCAGTGTCATCTACCCACCCATCCCCAGTGCCATCTGCCTACCCATCGCTCAGTGCCACCTACCCACCCATCGCTCAGTGCCATCTACCCACCCATCCCTCAGTGCCATCTCCCCACCCATCGCTCAGTGCCATCTACCCACCCATCCCCAGTGCCACCTACCCACCCATCCCCAGTGCCATCTACCTACCCATCGCTCAGTGCCACCTACCCACCCATCCCCCAGTGCCATCTACCCACCCATCCCCCAGTGCGATCTACCCACCCATCGCTCAGTTCCATCTACCCACCCATCGCTCAGTGCCATCTACCCACCCATCCCCGAGTGCCATCTACCCACCCATCCCCCAGTGCCATGTACCCACCCATCCCTCAGTGCCATCAACCCACCCATCGCTCAGTGCCATCTACCAACCCATCCCTCAGTGCCATCTACCCACCTATCGCTCAGTGCCATCTACCCACCCATCACTCAGTACCATCTCCCCACCCATCGCTCAGTGCTATCTACCCACCCATCCCCCAGTACCATCTACCCACCCATCCCTCAGTGCTATCTACCCACCCATCGCTGAGTGCCATCTACCCACCCATCGCTCAGAGCCATCTACCCTCCCATCCCCCCATGCCATCTACCCACCCATCGCTCAGTTTTATCTACCCACCCATCACTCAGTGCCACCTACCCACCCATCCCCAGTGTCATCTCCCCACCCATCCCTCAGTGCCATCCACCCACCCATCGCCCAGTGTCATCTACCCACCCATCGCTCAGTGCCATCTACCCACCCATCGCTCAGTGCCATCTACCCACCCATCGCTCAGTGCCATCTACCCACCCATCGCTCAGTGCCATCTACCCACCCATCGCTCAGTGCCATCTACCCACCCATCGCTCAGTGCCACCTACCCACCCATCCCCAGTGTCATCTCCCCACCCATCGCCCAGTGCCATCCACCCACCCATCGCCCAGTGTCATCTACCCACCCATCGCTCAGTGCCATCTACCCACCCATCCCCCTGTCCCATCTACCCACGGATCCCTCAGTACCATCTACTCACCCATCGCTCAGTGCCACCTACCCAGCCATCGCTCAGTGCCATCTACCCACCCATCCCCCAGTGCCACTTACCCACTCATCCCCCAGTGCCATCTACACACCCATCCCTCAGTGCCACCCACCCGTCGCTCAGTTCCACCCACCCACCCGTCCCCCAGTGCCACCTACCCACCCATCCCTCAGTGCCATCTACCCACACATCTCCCTGTGCCATCTACCCACCCATTCCTCAGTGCCATCTCCCCACCCATCGCTCAGTGCCATCTACCCACCCATCCCCAGTGCCATCTACCCACCCATCCTCAGTGCCACCTACCCACCCATCCCCAGTGCCATCTACCTACCCATCGCTCAGTGCCACCTACCCACCCACCGCTCAGTGCCATCTACCCACGCATCCCCCAGTGCCATCTACCCACCCATCCCCCAGTGCGATCTACCCACCCATCGCTCAGTGCCATCTACCCACCCATCGCTCAGTGCCATCTACCCACCCATCCCCGAGTGCCATCTACCCACCCATCCCCCAGTGCCATGTACCCACCCATCCCTCAGTGCCATCAACCCACCCATCGCTCAGTGCCATCTACCAACCCATCCCTCAGTGCCATCTACCCACCTATCGCTCAGTGCCATCTACCCACCCATCACTCAGTACCATCTCCCCACCCATCGCTCAGTGCTATCTACCCACCCATCCCCCAGTACCATCTACCCACCCATCCCTCAGTGCTATCTACCCACCCATCGCTGAGTGCCATCTACCCACCCATCGCTCAGAGCCATCTACCCACCCATCCCCCCATGCCATCTACCCACCCATCACTCAGTGCCATCTACCCACCCATCGCTCAGTTTTATCTACCCACCCATCACTCAGTGCCACCTACCCACCCATCCCCAGTGTCATCTCCCCACCCATCACTCAGTGCCATCCACCCACCCATCGCCCAGTGTCATCTACCCACCCATCGCTCAGTGCCATCCACCCACCCATCGCTCAGTGCTATCTACCCACCCATCCCCCTGTCCCATCTACCCACGGATCCCTCAGTACCATCTACTCACCCATCGCTCAGTGCCACCTACCCAGCCATCGCTCAGTGCCATCTACCCACCCATCCCCCAGTGCCACTTACCCACTCATCCCCCAGTGCCATCTACACACCCATCCCTCAGTGCCACCCACCCATCGCTCAGTTCCACCCACCCACCCGTCCCCCAGTGCCACCTACCCACCCATCCCTCAGTGCCATCTACCCACCCATCCCCCTGTGCCATCTCCCCACCCATCGCTCAGTGCTATCTACCCACCCATCCCCCAGTACCATCTACCCACCCATCCCTCAGTGCTATCTACCCACCCATCGCTGAGTGCCATCTACCCACCCATCGCTCAGAGCCATCTACCCTCCCATCCCCCCATGCCATCTACCCACCCATCGCTCAGTTTTATCTACCCACCCATCACTCAGTGCCACCTACCCACCCATCCCCAGTGTCATCTCCCCACCCATCCCTCAGTGCCATCCACCCACCCATCGCCCAGTGTCATCTACCCACCCATCGCTCAGTGCCATCTACCCACCCATCGCTCAGTGCCATCTACCCACCCATCGCTCAGTGCCATCTACCCACCCATCGCTCAGTGCCATCTACCCACCCATCGCTCAGTGCCATCTACCCACCCATCGCTCAGTGCCACCTACCCACCCATCCCCAGTGTCATCTCCCCACCCATCGCCCAGTGCCATCCACCCACCCATCGCCCAGTGTCATCTACCCACCCATCGCTCAGTGCCATCTACCCACCCATCCCCCTGTCCCATCTACCCACGGATCCCTCAGTACCATCTACTCACCCATCGCTCAGTGCCACCTACCCAGCCATCGCTCAGTGCCATCTACCCACCCATCCCCCAGTGCCACTTACCCACTCATCCCCCAGTGCCATCTACACACCCATCCCTCAGTGCCACCCACCCGTCGCTCAGTTCCACCCACCCACCCGTCCCCCAGTGCCACCTACCCACCCATCCCTCAGTGCCATCTACCCACACATCTCCCTGTGCCATCTACCCACCCATTCCTCAGTGCCATCTCCCCACCCATCGCTCAGTGCCATCTACCCACCCATCCCCAGTGCCATCTACCCACCCATCCTCAGTGCCACCTACCCACCCATCCCCAGTGCCATCTACCTACCCATCGCTCAGTGCCACCTACCCACCCACCGCTCAGTGCCATCTACCCACGCATCCCCCAGTGCCATCTACCCACCCATCCCCCAGTGCGATCTACCCACCCATCGCTCAGTGCCATCTACCCACCCATCGCTCAGTGCCATCTACCCACCCATCCCCGAGTGCCATCTACCCACCCATCCCCCAGTGCCATGTACCCACCCATCCCTCAGTGCCATCAACCCACCCATCGCTCAGTGCCATCTACCAACCCATCCCTCAGTGCCATCTACCCACCTATCGCTCAGTGCCATCTACCCACCCATCACTCAGTACCATCTCCCCACCCATCGCTCAGTGCTATCTACCCACCCATCCCCCAGTACCATCTACCCACCCATCCCTCAGTGCTATCTACCCACCCATCGCTGAGTGCCATCTACCCACCCATCGCTCAGAGCCATCTACCCACCCATCCCCCCATGCCATCTACCCACCCATCACTCAGTGCCATCTACCCACCCATCGCTCAGTTTTATCTACCCACCCATCACTCAGTGCCACCTACCCACCCATCCCCAGTGTCATCTCCCCACCCATCACTCAGTGCCATCCACCCACCCATCGCCCAGTGTCATCTACCCACCCATCGCTCAGTGCCATCCACCCACCCATCGCTCAGTGCTATCTACCCACCCATCCCCCTGTCCCATCTACCCACGGATCCCTCAGTACCATCTACTCACCCATCGCTCAGTGCCACCTACCCAGCCATCGCTCAGTGCCATCTACCCACCCATCCCCCAGTGCCACTTACCCACTCATCCCCCAGTGCCATCTACACACCCATCCCTCAGTGCCACCCACCCATCGCTCAGTTCCACCCACCCACCCGTCCCCCAGTGCCACCTACCCACCCATCCCTCAGTGCCATCTACCCACCCATCCCCCTGTGCCATCTACCCACCCATCCCTCAGTGCCATCTCCCCACCCATCGCTCAGTGCCATCTACCCACCCATCCCCAGTGCCACCTACCCACCCATCCCCCAGTGCCATCTACCTACCCATCGCTCAGTGCCACCTACCCACCCATCGCTCAGTGCCATCTACCCACCCATCCCCCAGTGCCATCTACCCACCCATCCCCCAGTGCGATCTACCCACCCATCGCTCAGTGCCATCTACCCACCCATCGCTCAGTGCCATCTACCCACCCATCCCTCAGTGCCATCTACCCACCCATCGCTCAGTGCCATCTACCCACCCATCGTTCAGTATTATCTACCCATCCATCGCTCAGTGCTATCTACCTACCCATCCCCCAGTACCATCTACCCACCCATCCCTCAGTGCCATCTACCCACCCATCGCTCAGTACCATCTACCCACCCATCGCTCAGTGCCATCTACCCACCCATCGCTCAGTGCCATCTACCCACCCATCGCTCAGTACCATCTACCCACCCATCCCTCAGTGCTATCTCCCCACCCATCCCTCAGTGCCATCTACCCACCCATCGCTCAGTGCCACCTACCCACCCATCGCTCAGTGCCATCTAACCACCCATCGCTCAATGCCACCTACCCACGCATCGCTCAGTGCCATCTACCCACCCATCGCTCAGTGCCATCTACCCACCCATCGCCCAGTGCCATTTACCCACCCATCGCTCAGTGCCATCTACCCACACATCGCTCAGTGCCAACAACCTTCCCATCGATCAGTGCCATCTACCCACCCATCGCTCAGTGCTATCTACCCACCCATCGCTCAGTGCCAACAACCTTCCCATCGATCAGTGCCATCTACCCACCCATCGCTCAGTGCTATCTACCCACCCATCGCTCAGTGCTATCTACCCACCCATCGCTCAGTGCCAACAACCTTCCCATCGATCAGTGCCATCTACCCACCCATCGATCAGTGCTATCTACCCACCCATCGCTCAGTGCCATCAACCTTCCCATCGCTCAGTGCCATCTACCCACCCATCCCCAATGCCATCTCCCCACCCATCGCTCAGTGTCACCTACCCACCCATCCCTCAGTGCCATCTACCCACCCATCGCTCAATGCCACCTACCCACGCATCCCTCATTGCCATCTACCCACCCATCCCCCAATGCCATCTCCCCACCCATCGCTCAGTGCCACCTACCCACCCATCCCTCAGTGCCATCTACCCACCCATCGCTCAATGCCACCTTCCCACCCATCGCTCAGTGCCATCTACCCACCCATCGCTCAGTGCCACCTACCCACCCATCGCTCAGTGCCATCTACCCACCCATCGCTCAATGCCACCTACCCACCCATCGCTCAGTGCCATCTACCCACCCATTGCCCAGTGCCACCTACCCATCCATCGCTTAGTGCCATCTATCATCCATCGCTCAGTGCCATGCACCCACCCATTGCCCAGTGCCACCTACCCGCCCATAGCTCAGAGCCATCTACCCACCTATCGCTCAGTGCCATCTACCCACCCATCGCTCAGTGCTATCTATCCACCCATCGCTCAGTGCCATCTACCCACCCATCGCTCAGTGCCACCTACCCACCCATCGCTCACTGCCATCGACGCAATCATCGCTCAGTGCCACCTTCCCACCCATCGCTCAGTGCCATCGACCCACACATCGCCCTGTGCCATCTACCCAACCATCCCCCAGTGCCATATCCCCACCCATCCCTCAGTGCCATCTACCCACCCATCGCTCAGTGCAATCTACCCCCCATCGCTCAGTGCCATCAACCTTCCCATCGCTCAGTGCCATCTACCCACCCATCCCCAATGCCATCTCCCCACCCATCGCTCAGTGTCACCTACCCACCCATCCCTCAGTGCCATCTACCCACCCATGGTTCAGTGCTATCTACCCATCCATCGCTCAGTGCCATCAACCTTCCCATCGCTCAGTGCCATCTACCCACCCATGCCCAATGCCATCTCCCCATCCATCGCTCAGTGTCACCTACCCACCCATCCCTCAGTGCCATCTACCCACCCATCGCTCAATGCCACCTACCCACCCATCCCTCAGTGCCATCTACCCACCCATCCCCCAATGCCATCTCCCCACCCATCGCTCAGTGCCACCTACCCACCCATCCCTCAGTGCCATCTACCCACCAATCCCTCAATGCCACGTTCCCACCCATCGCTCAGTGCCATCTACCCACCCTTCGCTCAGTGCCACCTACCCACCCATCGCTCAGTGCCATCTACCCACCCATCGCTCAATGCCACCTACCCACCCATCGCTCAGTGCCATCTACCCACCCATCGCTCAGTGCAATCTACCCCCCATCGCTCAGTGCCATCAACCTTCCCATCGCTCAGTGCCATCTACCCACCCATCCCCAATGCCATCTCCCCACCCATCGCTCAGTGTCACCTACCCACCCATCCCTCAGTGCCATCTACCCACCCATGGTTCAGTGCTATCTACCCATCCATCGCTCAGTGCCATCAACCTTCCCATCGCTCAGTGCCATCTACCCACCCATGCCCAATGCCATCTCCCCATCCATCGCTCAGTGTCACCTACCCACCCATCCCTCAGTGCCATCTACCCACCCATCGCTCAATGCCACCTACCCACCCATCCCTCAGTGCCATCTACCCACCCATCCCCCAATGCCATCTCCCCACCCATCGCTCAGTGCCACCTACCCACCCATCCCTCAGTGCCATCTACCCACCAATCCCTCAATGCCACGTTCCCACCCATCGCTCAGTGCCATCTACCCACCCTTCGCTCAGTGCCACCTACCCACCCATCGCTCAGTGCCATCTACCCACCCATCGCTCAATGCCACCTACCCACCAATCGCTCAGTGCCATCTACCCACCCATTGCCCAGTGCCACCTACCCATCCATCGCTCAGTGCCATCTACCATCCATCGCTCAGTGCCATGCACCCACCCATCGCTCAGTGCCACCTACCCACCCATCGCTCAGTGCCATCGACCCAATCATCGCTCAGTGCCACCTTCCCACCCATCGCTCAGAGCCATCGACCCACACATCGCTCTGTGCCATCTACCCACCCATCCCCAATGCCATCTCCCCACCCATCGCTCAGTGTCACCTACCCACCCATCCCTCAGTGCCATCTACCCACCCATCGCTCAATGCCACCTACCAACCCATCCCTCAGTGCCATCTACCCACCCATCCCCCAATGCCATCTCCCCACCCATCGCTCAGTGCCACCTACCCACCCATCCCTCAGTGCCATCTACCCACCAATCGCTCAATGCCACCTTCCCACCCATCGCTCATGCCATCTACCCACCCATCGCTCAGTGCCACCTACCCACCCATCGCTCAGTGCCATCTACCCACCCATTGCCCTGTGCCACCTACCCATCCATCGCTCAGTGCCATCTACCATCCATCGCTCAGTGACATGCACCCACCCATTGCCCAGTGCCACCTACCCACCCATAGCTCAGAGCCATCTACCCACCTATCGCTCAGTGCCATCTACCCACCCACCGTTCAGTGCTATCTATCCACCCATCGCTCAGTGCCATCTACCCACCCATCGCTCAGTGCCATCTCCCCACCCATCGCTCAGTGTCACCTACCCACCCATCCCTCAGTGCCATCTACCCACCCATCGCTCAATGCCACCTACCAACCCATCCCTCATTGCCATCTACCCACCCATCCCCCAATGCCATCTCCCCACCCATCGCTCAGTGCCACCTACCCACCCATCCCTCAGTGCCATCTACCCACCAATCGCTCAATGCCACCTTCCCACCCATCGCTCAGTGCCATCTACCCACCCATCGCTCAGTGCCACCTACCCACCCATCGCTCAGTGCCATCTACCCACCCATCGCTCAATGCCACCTACCCACCCATCGCTCAGTGCCATCTACCCACCCATTGCCCAGTGCCACCTACCCATCCATCGCTCAGTGCCATCTACCATCCATCGCTCAGTGCCATGCACCCACCCATTGCCCAGTGCCACCTACCCACCCATAGCTCAGAGCCATCTACCAACCTATCGCTCAGTGCCATCTACCCACCCACCGTTCAGTGCTATCTATCCACCCATCGCTCAGTGCCATCTACCCACCCATCGCTCAGTGCCACCTACCCACCCATTGCTCAGAGCCATCGACACACGCATCGCTCAGTGCCATCTACCCACCCATCGCTCAGTGCCACCTACCCACCCATCGCTCAGTGCCATCGACCCAATCATCGCTCAGTGCCACCTTCCCACCCATCGCTCAGAGCCATCGACCCACACATCGCTCTGTGCCATCTACCCAACCATCCCCCAGTGCCATCTCCCCACCCATCTCTCAGTGCCATCCACCCACCCATCGCTCAGAGCCATCTATCCACCCGTCGCTCAGTGTCATCTGCCCACCCATCGCTCAGTGCCATCTACCCACCCATCGCTCAGTGCCACCTACCCACCCTTCGCTCAGTGCCATCTCCCCACCCATCGCTCAGTGCCACCTACCCACCCATCCCCCAGTGCCACCTACGAACCCATCCCCCAGTGCCATCTACCCACCCATCGCTCAGTGCCACCTACCCACCCATCGCTCAGTGCCATCTTCCCACCCATCCCCCAGTGCCATCTACCCACCCATCCCCCAGTGCGATCTACCCACCCATCGCTCAGTGCCATCTACCCACCCATCGCTCAGTGCCATCTACCCACCCATCCCCCTGTGCCATCTACCCACCCATCCCCCAGTGCCATCTACCCACCCATCCCTCAGTGCCATCAACCCACCCATCGCTCAGTGTCATCTGCCCACCCATCGCTCAGTGCCATCTACCCACCCATCGCTCAGTGCCACCTACCCACGCTTCGCTCAGTGCCATCTCCCCACCCATCCCCCAGTGCCACCTACCCACCCATCCCCCAGTGCCACCTACCCACCCATCCCCCAGTGCCATCTACCCACCCATCGCTCAGTGCCACCTACCCACCCATCGCTCAGTGCCATCTTCCCACCCATCCCCCAGTGCCATCTACCAACCCATCCCCCAGTGCGATCTACCCACCCATCGTTCAGTGCCATCTACCCACCCATCGCTCAGTGCCATCTACCCACCATCCCCCAGTGCCATCTACCCACCCATCCCCCAGTGCCATCTACCCACTCATCCCTCAGTGCCATCAACCCACCCATCACTCAGTGCCATCTACCCACCCATCCCTCAGTGTCATCTACCCACCCATTGCTCAGTGCCATCTACCCACCCATCGCTCAGTACCATCTACCCACCCAACGCTCAGTGCCATGCACCCACCCATCGCTCAGTGCCATCTACCCACCCATCCCTCAGTGCTATCTACCCACCCATCACTGAGTGCCATCTACCCACCCATCGCTCAGACCCATCTACCCACCCATCCCCCAATGCCATCTACCCACCCATCACTCAGTGCCATCTACCCACCCATCGCTCAGTGTAATCTACCCACCCATCGCTCAGTGCCATCTACCTACCCATCGCTCAGTGCCATGCACCCACCCATCGCCCAGTGCCACCTACCCACCCATCGCTCAGTGCCATGTACCCACCCATTCCCCAGTGCCACCTACCTACCCATCGCTCTGTGCCATCTACCCACCCATCGCTCAGTGCCACCTACCCACCCATCCCTCAGTGCCATCTACCCACCCATCGCTCAATGCCACCTTCCCACCCATCCCTCAGTGCCATCTACCCACCCATCGCTCAATGCCACCTTCCCACCCATCCGTCAGTGCCATCTAGCCACCCATCGCTCAGTGCCACCTACCCACCCATCGCTCAGTGCCATCTACCCTTCCATTGCCCAGTGCCACCTACCCATCCATCGCTCAGTGCCATCTACCATCCATCGCTCAGTGCCATGCACCCACCCATTGCCCAGTGCCACCTACCCACCCATCGCTCAGAGCCATCTACCCATCCATCGCTCAGTGCCATCTACCCACCCACCGTTCAGTGCTATCTATCCACCCATCGCTCAGTGCCATCTACCCACCCATCGCTCAGTGCCACCTACCCACCCATTGCTCAGAGCCATCTACACACGCATCGCTCAGTGCCATCTACCCACCCATCGCTCAGTGCCACCTACCCACCCATCGCTCAGTGCCATCGACCCAATCATCGCTCAGTGCCACCTTCCCACCCATCGCTCAGAGCCAGCGACCCACACATTGCTCTGTGCCATCTACCCAACCATCCCCCAGTGCCATCTCCCCACCCATCTCTCAGTGCCATCCACCCACCCATCGCTCAGAGCCATCTATCCACCCGTCGCTCAGTGTCATCTGCCCACCCATCGCTCAGTGCCATCTACCCACCCATTGCTCAGACCCATCTACCCACCCATCCCCCAATGCCATCTACCCACCCATCACTCAGTGCCATCTACCCACCCATCGCTCAGTGTTATCTACCCACCCATCGCTCAGTGCCATCTACCTACCCATCGCTCAGTGCCATGCACCCACCCATCGCCCAGTGCCACCTACCCACCCATCGCTCAGTGCCATGCACCCACCCATTCCCCAGTGCCACCTACCTACCCATTGCTCAGTGCCATCTACCCACCCATCGCTCAGTACCATCTACCCACCCATCGCTCAGTGCCACCTACCCATCCATCGCTCAGTGCCATCTACCTACCCATTCCCCAGTGCCACCTACTCACCCATCGCTCAGTGCCATCTACCCACCCATCGCTCAGTACCATCTACCCACCCATCGCTCCGTGCCATCTACCCACCCATCGCTCCGTGCCATTTACCCACCCATCCCTCAGTGCTATCTACCCACCAATCGTTCAGTGCCATCTACCCACCCATCCCCCAATGCCATCTACCCACCCATCGCTCAGTGCCACCTACCCATCCATCGCTCAGTGCCATCGACCCAATCATCGCTCAGTGCCACCTTCCCACCCATCGCTTTGAGCCATCGACCCACACATCGCTCTGTGCCATCGACCCAACCATACCCCAGTGCCATCTCCCCACCCATCTCTCAGTGCCTTCCACCCACCCATCGCTCAGAGCCATCTATCAACCCGTCGCTCAGTGTCATCTGCCCACCCATCGCTCAGTGCCATCTACCCACCCATCGCTCAGTGCCACCTACCCACCATTCGCTCAGTGCCATCTCCCCACCCATCGCTCAGTGCCATCTACCCACCCATCCCCCAGTGCCACCTACCCACCCATCCCCCAGTGCCATCTACCCACCCATCGCTCAGTGCCACCTACCCACCCATCGCTCAGTGCCAACTTCCCACCCATCCCCCAGTGCCATCTACCCACCCATCCCCCAGTGCGATCTACCCACCCATCGCTCAGTGCCATCTACCCACCCATCGCTCAGTGCCATCTACCCACCCATCCCCCAGTGCCATCTACCCACCCATCCACCAGTGCCATCTACCCACCCATCGCTCAGTGCCATCTACCCACCCATCGCTCAGTGCCACCTACCCACGCTTCGCTCAGTGCCATCTCCCCACCCATCGCTCAGTGCCATCTACCCACCCATCCCCCAGTGCCACCTACCCACCCATCCCCCAGTGCCACCTACCCACCCATCACCCAGTGCCACCGACCCACCCATCCCCCAGTGCCATCTACCCACCCATCACTCAGTGCCACCTACCCACCCATAGCTCAGTGCCATCTTCCCACCCATCCCCCAGTGCCATCTACCCACCAATCCCCCAGTGCGATCTACCCACCCATCGCTCAGTGCCATCTACCCACCCATCGCTCAGTGCCATCTACCCACCCATCCCCAGTGCCATCTACCCACCCATCCCCCAGTGCCATCTACCCACTCATCCCTCAGTGCCATCAACCCACCCATCGCTCAGTGCCATCTACCCACCCATCCCTCAGTGCCATCTACCCACCCAACGCTCAGTGCCATCTACCCACCCATCGCTCAGACCCATCTAACAACTCATCCCTCAGTGCTATCTACCCACCCATCCCCAGTACCATCTACCCACCCATCCCTCAGTGCTATCTACCCACCCATCGCTGAGTGCCATCTACCCACCCATCGCTCAGACCCATCTACCCACCCATCCCCCAATGCCATCTACCCACCCATCACTCAGTGCCATCTACCCACCCATCGCTCAGTGTTATCTACCCACCCATCGCTCAGTGCCATCTACCTACCCATCGCTCAGTGCCATGCACCCACCCATCGCCCAGTGCCACCTACCCACCCATCGCTCAGTGCCATGCACCCACCCATTCCCCAGTGCCACCTACCTACCCATCGCTCAGTGCCATCTACCCACCCATCGCTCAGTACCATCTACCCACCCATCGCTCAGTGCCACCTACCCACCCATCGCTCAGTGCCATCTACCTACCCATTCCCCAGTGCCACCTACTCACCCATCGCTCAGTGCCATCTACCCACCCATCGCTCAGTACCATCTACCCACCCATCGCTCAGTGCCATCTACCCACCCATCGCTCAGTACCATCTACCCACCAATCGCTCAGTGCCATCTACCCACCCATCCCCCAATGCCATCTACCCACCCATCACTCAGTGCCATCTACCCACCCATCCCCAATGCCATCTACCCATCCATCGCTCAGTGCCATCTACCCACCCATCGCTCAGAGCCATCTACCCATCCATACCCCAATGCCATCTACCCACCCATCCCCCAATGCCATCTACCCACCCATCGCTCATTGTTATCTACCCACCCATCGCTCAGAGCCATCTACCCACCCATCCCCCAATGCCATCTACCCACCCATCCCCCAATGCCATCTACCGACCCATCGCTCAGTGCCATCTACCCACCCATCGCTCAGTGTTATCTACCCACCCATCGCTCAGTGCCATGCCCCCAACCATCGCCCAGTGCCGCCTAACCACCCATCGCTCAGTGCCATGCACCCACCCATCGCCCAGTGCCACCTACCCACCCATCGCTCAGTGCCATGCACCCACCCATTCCCCAGTGCCACCTACCCACCCATCGCTCAGTGCCATCTACCCACCCATCGCTCAGTACCATCTACCCACCCATCGCTCAGTGTCATCTACCTACCCATTCCCCAGTGCCACCTACCCACCCATCCCTCAGTGCCATCTACCCACCCATCCCCCAGTGCCATCTACCCACCCATCGCTCAATGCCACCTACCCACCCATCCCTCAGTGCCATCTACCCACCCATCCCCAATGCCATCTCCCCACCCATCGCTCAGTGCCACCTACCCACCCATCCCTCAGTGCCATCTACCCACCCATCACTCAATGCCACCTTCCCACCCATCGCTCAGTGCCATCTACCCACCCATCGCTCTGTGCCACCTACCCACCCATCGCTAAGTGTCATCTACCCACCCATCGCTCAATGCCACCTACCCACCCATCGCTCAGTGCCATCTACCCACCTATCGCCCAGTGCCACCTACCCAGCCATCACTCAGTGCCATCTACCATCCATCGCTCAGTGCCATGCACCCACCCATTGCCCAGTGCCACCTACCCACCCATAGCTCAGAGCCATCTACCCACCTATCGCTCAGTGCCATCTACCCACACATCGCTCAGTGCTATCTATCCACCCATCGCTCAGTGCCATCTACCCACCCATCGCTCAGTGCCACCTACCCACCCATTGCTCAGAGCCATCTACACACGCATCGCTCAGTGCTATCTACCCACCCATCGCTCAGTGCCATCAACCTTCCCATCGCTCAGTGCCATCTACCCACCCATCCCCAATGCCATCTCCCCACCCATCGCTCAGTGTCACCTACCCACCCATCCCTCAGTGCCATCTACCCACCCATCGCTCAATGCCACCTACCCACGCATCCCTCATTGCCATCTACCCACCCATCCCCCAATGCCATCTCCCCACCCATCGCTCAGCGCCACCTACCCACCCATCCCTCAGTGCCATCTACCCACCCATCGCTCAATGCCACCTTCCCACCCATCGCTCAGTGCCATCTACCCACCCATCGCTCAGTGCCACCTACCCACCCATCGCTCAGTGCCATCTACCCACCCATCGCTCAATGCCACCTACCCACCCATCGCTCAGTGCCATCTACCCACCCATTGCCCAGTGCCACCTACCCATCCATCGCTTAGTGCCATCTATCATCCATCGCTCAGTGCCATGCACCCACCCATTGCCCAGTGCCACCTACCCGCCCATAGCTCAGAGCCATCTACCCACCTATCGCTCAGTGCCATCTACCCACCCATCGCTCAGTGCTATCTATCCACCCATCGCTCAGTGCCATCTACCCACCCATCGCTCAGTGCCACCTACCCACCCATCGCTCACTGCCATCGACGCAATCATCGCTCAGTGCCACCTTCCCACCCATCGCTCAGTGCCATCGACCCACACATCGCCCTGTGCCATCTACCCAACCATCCCCCAGTGCCATATCCCCACCCATCCCTCAGTGCCATCTACCCACCCATCGCTCAGTGCAATCTACCCCCCATCGCTCAGTGCCATCAACCTTCCCATCGCTCAGTGCCATCTACCCACCCATCCCCAATGCCATCTCCCCACCCATCGCTCAGTGTCACCTACCCACCCATCCCTCAGTGCCATCTACCCACCCATGGTTCAGTGCTATCTACCCATCCATCGCTCAGTGCCATCAACCTTCCCATCGCTCAGTGCCATCTACCCACCCATGCCCAATGCCATCTCCCCATCCATCGCTCAGTGTCACCTACCCACCCATCCCTCAGTGCCATCTACCCACCCATCGCTCAATGCCACCTACCCACCCATCCCTCAGTGCCATCTACCCACCCATCCCCCAATGCCATCTCCCCACCCATCGCTCAGTGCCACCTACCCACCCATCCCTCAGTGCCATCTACCCACCAATCCCTCAATGCCACGTTCCCACCCATCGCTCAGTGCCATCTACCCACCCTTCGCTCAGTGCCACCTACCCACCCATCGCTCAGTGCCATCTACCCACCCATCGCTCAATGCCACCTACCCACCCATCGCTCAGTGCCATCTACCCACCCATCGCTCAGTGCAATCTACCCCCCATCGCTCAGTGCCATCAACCTTCCCATCGCTCAGTGCCATCTACCCACCCATCCCCAATGCCATCTCCCCACCCATCGCTCAGTGTCACCTACCCACCCATCCCTCAGTGCCATCTACCCACCCATGGTTCAGTGCTATCTACCCATCCATCGCTCAGTGCCATCAACCTTCCCATCGCTCAGTGCCATCTACCCACCCATGCCCAATGCCATCTCCCCATCCATCGCTCAGTGTCACCTACCCACCCATCCCTCAGTGCCATCTACCCACCCATCGCTCAATGCCACCTACCCACCCATCCCTCAGTGCCATCTACCCACCCATCCCCCAATGCCATCTCCCCACCCATCGCTCAGTGCCACCTACCCACCCATCCCTCAGTGCCATCTACCCACCAATCCCTCAATGCCACGTTCCCACCCATCGCTCAGTGCCATCTACCCACCCTTCGCTCAGTGCCACCTACCCACCCATCGCTCAGTGCCATCTACCCACCCATCGCTCAATGCCACCTACCCACCCATCGCTCAGTGCCATCTACCCACCCATTGCCCAGTGCCACCTACCCATCCATCGCTCAGTGCCATCTACCATCCATCGCTCAGTGCCATGCACCCACCCATCGCTCAGTGCCACCTACCCACCCATCGCTCAGTGCCATCGACCCAATCATCGCTCAGTGCCACCTTCCCACCCATCGCTCAGAGCCATCGACCCACACATCGCTCTGTGCCATCTACCCACCCATCCCCAATGCCATCTCCCCACCCATCGCTCAGTGTCACCTACCCACCCATCCCTCAGTGCCATCTACCCACCCATCGCTCAATGCCACCTACCAACCCATCCCTCAGTGCCATCTACCCACCCATCCCCCAATGCCATCTCCCCACCCATCGCTCAGTGCCACCTACCCACCCATCCCTCAGTGCCATCTACCCACCAATCGCTCAATGCCACCTTCCCACCCATCGCTCATGCCATCTACCCACCCATCGCTCAGTGCCACCTACCCACCCATCGCTCAGTGCCATCTACCCACCCATTGCCCTGTGCCACCTACCCATCCATCGCTCAGTGCCATCTACCATCCATCGCTCAGTGACATGCACCCACCCATTGCCCAGTGCCACCTACCCACCCATAGCTCAGAGCCATCTACCCACCTATCGCTCAGTGCCATCTACCCACCCACCGTTCAGTGCTATCTATCCACCCATCGCTCAGTGCCATCTACCCACCCATCGCTCAGTGCCATCTCCCCACCCATCGCTCAGTGTCACCTACCCACCCATCCCTCAGTGCCATCTACCCACCCATCGCTCAATGCCACCTACCAACCCATCCCTCATTGCCATCTACCCACCCATCCCCCAATGCCATCTCCCCACCCATCGCTCAGTGCCACCTACCCACCCATCCCTCAGTGCCATCTACCCACCAATCGCTCAATGCCACCTTCCCACCCATCGCTCAGTGCCATCTACCCACCCATCGCTCAGTGCCACCTACCCACCCATCGCTCAGTGCCATCTACCCACCCATCGCTCAATGCCACCTACCCACCCATCGCTCAGTGCCATCTACCCACCCATTGCCCAGTGCCACCTACCCATCCATCGCTCAGTGCCATCTACCATCCATCGCTCAGTGCCATGCACCCACCCATTGCCCAGTGCCACCTACCCACCCATAGCTCAGAGCCATCTACCAACCTATCGCTCAGTGCCATCTACCCACCCACCGTTCAGTGCTATCTATCCACCCATCGCTCAGTGCCATCTACCCACCCATCGCTCAGTGCCACCTACCCACCCATCGCTCAGAGCCATCGACACACGCATCGCTCAGTGCCATCTACCCACCCATCGCTCAGTGCCACCTACCCACCCATCGCTCAGTGCCATCGACCCAATCATCGCTCAGTGCCACCTTCCCACCCATCGCTCAGAGCCATCGACCCACACATCGCTCTGTGCCATCTACCCAACCATCCCCCAGTGCCATCTCCCCACCCATCTCTCAGTGCCATCCACCCACCCATCGCTCAGAGCCATCTATCCACCCGTCGCTCAGTGTCATCTGCCCACCCATCGCTCAGTGCCATCTACCCACCCATCGCTCAGTGCCACCTACCCACCCTTCGCTCAGTGCCATCTCCCCACCCATCGCTCAGTGCCACTACCCACCCATCCCCCAGTGCCACCTACGAACCCATCCCCCAGTGCCATCTACCCACCCATCGCTCAGTGCCACCTACCCACCCATCGCTCAGTGCCATCTTCCCACCCATCCCCCAGTGCCATCTACCCACCCATCCCCCAGTGCGATCTACCCACCCATCGCTCAGTGCCATCTACCCACCCATCGCTCAGTGCCATCTACCCACCCATCCCCCTGTGCCATCTACCCACCCATCCCCCAGTGCCATCTACCCACCCATCCCTCAGTGCCATCAACCCACCCATCGCTCAGTGTCATCTGCCCACCCATCGCTCAGTGCCATCTACCCACCCATCGCTCAGTGCCACCTACCCACGCTTCGCTCAGTGCCATCTCCCCACCCATCCCCCAGTGCCACCTACCCACCCATCCCCCAGTGCCACCTACCCACCCATCCCCCAGTGCCATCTACCCACCCATCGCTCAGTGCCACCTACCCACCCATCGCTCAGTGCCATCTTCCCACCCATCCCCCAGTGCCATCTACCAACACATCCCCCAGTGCGATCTACCCACCCATCGTTCAGTGCCATCTACCCACCCATCGCTCAGTGCCATCTACCCACCATCCCCCAGTGCCATCTACCCACCCATCCCCCAGTGCCATCTACCCACTCATCCCTCAGTGCCATCAACCCACCCATCACTCAGTGCCATCTACCCACCCATCCCTCAGTGTCATCTACCCACCCATTGCTCAGTGCCATCTACCCACCCATCGCTCAGTACCATCTACCCACCCAACGCTCAGTGCCATGCACCCACCCATCGCTCAGTGCCATCTACCCACCCATCCCTCAGTGCTATCTACCCACCCATCACTGAGTGCCATCTACACACCCATCGCTCAGACCCATCTACCCACCCATCCCCCAATGCCATCTACCCACCCATCACTCAGTGCCATCTACCCACCCATCGCTCAGTGTAATCTACCCACCCATCGCTCAGTGCCATCTACCTACCCATCGCTCAGTGCCATGCACCCACCCATCGCCCAGTGCCACCTACCCACCCATCGCTCAGTGCCATGTACCCACCCATTCCCCAGTGCCACCTACCTACCCATCGCTCTGTGCCATCTACCCACCCATCGCTCAGTGCCACCTACCCACCCATCCCTCAGTGCCATCTACCCACCCATCGCTCAATGCCACCTTCCCACCCATCCCTCAGTGCCATCTACCCACCCATCGCTCAATGCCACCTTCCCACCCATCCGTCAGTGCCATCTAGCCACCCATCGCTCAGTGCCACCTACCCACCCATCGCTCAGTGCCATCTACCCTTCCATTGCCCAGTGCCACCTACCCATCCATCGCTCAGTGCCATCTACCATCCATCGCTCAGTGCCATGCACCCACCCATTGCCCAGTGCCACCTACCCACCCATCGCTCAGAGCCATCTACCCATCCATCGCTCAGTGCCATCTACCCACCCACCGTTCAGTGCTATCTATCCACCCATCGCTCAGTGCCATCTACCCACCCATCGCTCAGTGCCACCTACCCACCCATTGCTCAGAGCCATCTACACACGCATCGCTCAGTGCCATCTACCCACCCATCGCTCAGTGCCACCTACCCACCCATCGCTCAGTGCCATCGACCCAATCATCGCTCAGTGCCACCTTCCCACCCATCGCTCAGAGCCAGCGACCCACACATTGCTCTGTGCCATCTACCTAACCATCCCCCAGTGCCATCTCCCCACCCATCTCTCAGTGCCATCCACCCACCCATCGCTCAGAGCCATCTATCCACCCGTCGCTCAGTGTCATCTGCCCACCCATCGCTCAGTGCCATCTACCCACCCATTGCTCAGACCCATCTACCCACCCATCCCCCAATGCCATCTACCCACCCATCACTCAGTGCCATCTACCCACCCATCGCTCAGTGTTATCTACCCACCCATCGCTCAGTGCCATCTACCTACCCATCGCTCAGTGCCATGCACCCACCCATCGCCCAGTGCCACCTACCCACCCATCGCTCAGTGCCATGCACCCACCCATTCCCCAGTGCCACCTACCTACCCATTGCTCAGTGCCATCTACCCACCTATCGCTCAGTACCATCTACCCACCCATCGCTCAGTGCCACCTACCCATCCATCGCTCAGTGCCATCTACCTACCCATTCCCCAGTGCCACCTACTCACCCATCGCTCAGTGCCATCTACCCACCCATCGCTCAGTACCATCTACCCACCCATCGCTCCGTGCCATCTACCCACCCATCGCTCCGTGCCATTTACCCACCCATCCCTCAGTGCTATCTACCCACCAATCGCTCAGTGCCATCTACCCACCCATCCCCCAATGCCATCTACCCACCCATCACTCAGTGCCATCTACCCACCCATCCCCAATGCCACCTACCCATCCATCGCTCAGTGCCATCGACCCAATCATCGCTCAGTGCCACCTTCCCACCCATCGCTTAGAGCCATCGACCCACACATCGCTCTGTGCCATCGACCCAACCATCCCCCAGTGCCATCTCCCCACCCATCTCTCAGTGCCTTCCACCCACCCATCGCTCAGAGCCATCTATCAACCCGTCGCTCAGTGTCATCTGCCCACCCATCGCTCAGTGCCATCTACCCACCCATCGCTCAGTGCCACCTACCCACCATTCGCTCAGTGCCATCTCCCCACCCATCGCTCAGTGCCATCTACCCACCCATCCCCCAGTGCCACCTACCCACCCATCCCCCAGTGCCATCTACCCACCCATCGCTCAGTGCCACCTACCCACCCATCGCTCAGTGCCAACTTCCCACCCATCCCCCAGTGCCATCTACCCACCCATCCCCCAGTGCGATCTACCCACCCATCGCTCAGTGCCATCTACCCACCCATCGCTCAGTGCCATCTACCCACCCATCCCCCAGTGCCATCTACCCACCCATCCACCAGTGCCATCTACCCACCCATCGCTCAGTGCCATCTACCCACCCATCGCTCAGTGCCACCTACCCACGCTTCGCTCAGTGCCATCTCCCCACCCATCGCTCAGTGCCATCTACCCACCCATCCCCCAGTGCCACCTACCCACCCATCCCCCAGTGCCACCTACCCACCCATCACCCAGTGCCACCGACCCACCCATCCCCCAGTGCCATCTACCCACCCATCACTCAGTGCCACCTACCCACCCATAGCTCAGTGCCATCTTCCCACCCATCCCCCAGTGCCATCTACCCACCAATCCCCCAGTGCGATCTACCCACCCATCGCTCAGTGCCATCTACCCACCCATCGCTCAGTGCCATCTACCCACCCATCCACAGTGCCATCTACCCACCCATCCCCCAGTGCCATCTACCCACTCATCCCTCAGTGCCATCAACCCACCCATCGCTCAGTGCCATCTACCCACCCATCCTCAGTGCCATCTACCCACCCAACGCTCAGTGCCATCTACCCACCCATCGCTCAGACCCATCTAACAACTCATCCCTCAGTGCTATCTACCCACCCATCCCCAGTACCATCTACCCACCCATCCCTCAGTGCTATCTACCCACCCATCGCTGAGTGCCATCTACCCACCCATCGCTCAGACCCATCTACCCACCCATCCCCCAATGCCATCTACCCACCCATCACTCAGTGCCATCTACCCACCCATCGCTCAGTGTTATCTACCCACCCATCGCTCAGTGCCATCTACCTACCCATCGCTCAGTGCCATGCACCCACCCATCGCCCAGTGCCACCTACCCACCCATCGCTCAGTGCCATGCACCCACCCATTCCCCAGTGCCACCTACCTACCCATCGCTCAGTGCCATCTACCCACCCATCGCTCAGTACCATCTACCCACCCATCGCTCAGTGCCACCTACCCACCCATCGCTCAGTGCCATCTACCTACCCATTCCCCAGTGCCACCTACTCACCCATCGCTCAGTGCCATCTACCCACCCATCGCTCAGTACCATCTACCCACCCATCGCTCAGTGCCATCTACCCACCCATCGCTCAGTACCATCTACCCACCAATCGCTCAGTGCCATCTACCCACCCATCCCCCAATGCCATCTACCCACCCATCACTCAGTGCCATCTACCCACCCATCCCCAATGCCATCTACCCATCCATCGCTCAGTGCCATCTACCCACCCATCGCTCAGAGACATCTACCCATCCATACCCCAATGCCATCTACCCACCCATCCCCCAATGCCATCTACCCACCCATCGCTCATTGTTATCTACCCACCCATCGCTCAGAGCCATCTACCCACCCATCCCCCAATGCCATCTACCCACCCATCCCCCAATGCCATCTACCGACCCATCGCTCAGTGCCATCTACCCACCCATCGCTCAGTGTTATCTACCCACCCATCGCTCAGTGCCATGCCCCCAACCATCGCCCAGTGCCGCCTAACCACCCATCGCTCAGTGCCATGCACCCACCCATCGCCCAGTGCCACCTACCCACCCATCGCTCAGTGCCATGCACCCACCCATTCCCCAGTGCCACCTACCCACCCATCGCTCAGTGCCATCTACCCACCCATCGCTCAGTACCATCTACCCACCCATCGCTCAGTGTCATCTACCTACCCATTCCCCAGTGCCACCTACCCACCCATCCCTCAGTGCCATCTACCCACCCATCCCCCAGTGCCATCTACCCACCCATCGCTCAATGCCACCTACCCACCCATCCCTCAGTGCCATCTACCCACCCATCCCCAATGCCATCTCCCCACCCATCGCTCAGTGCCACCTACCCACCCATCCCTCAGTGCCATCTACCCACCCATCACTCAATGCCACCTTCCCACCCATCGCTCAGTGCCATCTACCCACCCATCGCTCTGTGCCACCTACCCACCCATCGCTAAGTGTCATCTACCCACCCATCGCTCAATGCCACCTACCCACCCATCGCTCAGTGCCATCTACCCACCTATCGCCCAGTGCCACCTACCCAGCCATCACTCAGTGCCATCTACCATCCATCGCTCAGTGCCATGCACCCACCCATTGCCCAGTGCCACCTACCCACCCATAGCTCAGAGCCATCTACCCACCTATCGCTCAGTGCCATCTACCCACCCATCGCTCAGTGCTATCTATCCACCCATCGCTCAGTGCCATCTACCCACCCATCGCTCAGTGCCACCTACCCACCCATTGCTCAGAGCCATCTACACACGCATCGCTCAGTGCCATCTACCCACCCATCGCTCAGTGCCACCTACCCACCCATCGCTCAGTGCCATCGACCCAATCATCGCTCAGTGCCACCTTCCCACCCATCGCTCAGTGCGATCGACCCACACGTCGCTCAGTGCCATCTACACAACCATCACTCAGTGCCACCTACCCACCCATCCCCCAGTGCCATCTCCCCACCCATCTCTCAGTGCCATCCACCCACCCATCTCTCAGAGCCATCTACCCACCCGTCGCTCAGTGTCATCTGCCCACCCATCGCTCAGTGCCACCTACCCACCCTTCACTCAGTGCCATCTCCCCACCCATCGCTCAGTGCCATCTACCCACCCATCCCCCAGTGCCATCTACCCACCCATCGCTCAATGCCACCTACCCACCCTTCACTCAGTGCCATCTCCCCACCCATCGCTCAGTGCCATCTACCCACCCATCCCCCAGTGCCATCTACCCACCCATCGCTCAGTGCCACCTACCCACCCATCGCTCTGTGCCATCTTCCCACCCATCCCCCAGTGCCATCTACCCACCCATCCCCCAGTGCGATCTACCCACCCATCGCTCAGTGCCATCTACCCACCCATCGCTCAGTGCCATCAACCCACCCATCCCCCAGTGCCATCTACCCACCCATCCCCCAGTGCCATCTACCCACCCATCCCTCAGTGCCATCAACCCACCCATCGCTCAGTGTCATCTGCCCACCCATCGCTCAGTGCCATCTACCCACCCATCGCTCAGTGCCACCTACCCACCCTTCGCTCAGTGCCATCTCCCCACCCATCGCTCAGTGCCATCTACCCACCCATCCCCCAGTGCCACCTACCCACCCATCCCCCAGTGCCATCTACCCACCCATCGCTCAGTGCCACCTACCCACCCATCGCTCAGTGCCATCTTCCCACCCAGCCCCAGTGCCATCTACCCACCCATCCTCCAGTGCGATCTACCCACCCATCGCTCAGTGCCTCCTACCCACCCATCCCTCAGTGCCATCTACCCACCCATCACTCAATGCCACCTTCCCACCCATCGCTCAGTGCCATCTACCCACCCATCGCTCTGTGCCACCTACCCACCCATCGCTAAGTGCCATCTACCCACCCATCCCCCAGTGCGATCTACCCACCCATCGCTCAGTGCCATCTACCCACCCATCGCTCAGTGCCATCTACCCACCCATCCCCCAGTGCCATCTACCCACCCATCCCCCAGTGCCATCTACCCACCCATCCCTCAGTGCCATCTTCCCACCCATCTCTCAGTGTCATCTGCCCACCCATCGCTCAGTGCCATCTACCCACCCATCGCTCAGTGTCATCTACCCACCCATCGCTCAGTGCCACCGACCCACCCATCTCCCAGTGCCACCGACCCACCCAACCCTCAGTGCCATCTACCCACCCATCGCTCAATGCCACCTTCCCACCCATCGCTCAGTGCCATCTACCCACCCATCGCTCTGTGCCACCTACCCACCCATCGCTAAGTGCCATCTACCCACCCATCGCTCAATGCTACCTACCCACCCATCGCTCAGTGCCATCTACCCACCTATCGCCCAGTGCCACCTACCCAGCCATCACTCAGTGCCATCTACCATCCATCGCTCAGTGCCATGCACCCACCCATTGCCCAGTGCCACCTACCCACCCATAGCTCAGAGCCATCTACCCACCTATCGCTCAGTGCCATCTACCCACCCATCGCTCAATGCCATCTATCAACCCATCAATCAGTGCCACCTACCCACCCATTGCTCAGAGCCATCTACACACGCATCGCTCAGTGCCATCTACCCACCCATCGCTCAGTGCCACCTACCCACCCATTGCTCAGAGCCATCTACACACGCATCGCTCAGTGCCACCTTCCCACCCATCGCTCAGTGCGATCGACCCACACGTCGCTCAGTGCCATCTACACAACCATCACTCAGTGCCACCTACCCACCCATCCCCCAGTGCCATCTCCCCACCCATCTCTCAGTGCCATCCACCCACCCATCTCTCAGAGCCATCTACCCACCCGTCGCTCAGTGTCATCTGCCCACCCATCGCTCAGTGCCATCTACCCACCCATCGCTCAGTGCCATCTCCCCACCCATCGCTCAGTGCCATCTACCCACCCATCCCCCAGTGCCACCTACCCACCCATCCCCCAGTGCCATCTACCCACCCATCGCTCAGTGCCACCTACCCACCCATCGCTCTGTGCCATCTTCCCACCCATCCCCCAGTGCCATCTACCCACCCATCCCCCAGTGCGATCTACCCACCCATCGCTCAGTGCCATCTACCCACCCATCGCTCAGTGCCATCAACCCACCCACCCCCCAGTGCCATCTACCCACCCATCCCTCAGTGCCATCAACCCACCCATCGCTCAGTGTCATCTGCCCACCCATCGCTCAGTGCCATCTACCCACCCATCGCTCAGTGCCACCTACCCACCCTTCGCTCAGTGCCATCTCCCCACCCATCGCTCAGTGCCATCTACCCACCCATCCCCCAGTGCCACCGACCCACCCATCCCCCAGTGCCACCTACCCACCCATCCCCCAGTGCCATCTACCCACCCATCGCTCAGTGCCACCTACCCACCCATCGCTCAGTGCCATCTTCCCACCCATCCCCCAGTGCCATCTACCCACCCATCCTCCAGTGCGATCTACCCACCCATCGCTCAGTGCCACCTACCCACCCATCCCTCAGTGCCATCTACCCACCCATCGCTCAATGCCACCTTCCCACCCATTGCTCAGTGCCATCTACCCACCCATCGCTCTGTGCCACCTACCCACCCATCGCTAAGTGCCATCTACCCACCCATCCCCCAGTGCGATCTACCCACCCATCGCTCAGTGCCATCTACCCACCCATCGCTCAGTGCCATCTACCCACCCATCCCCCAGTGCCATCTACCCACCCAACCCCCAGTGCCATCTACCCACCCATCCCTCAGTGCCATCAACCCACCCATCGCTCAGTGTCATCTGCCCACCCATCGCTCAGTGCCATCTACCCACCCATCGCTCAGTGCCATCTACCCACCCATCACCCAGTGCCACCGACCCACCCATCCCCCAGTGCCATCTACCCACCCATCGCTCAGTGCCACCTACCCACCCATCGCTCAGTGCCATCTTCCCACCCATCCCCCAGTGCCATCTACCCACCCATCCTCCAGTGCGATCTACCCACCCAACCCTCAGTGCCATCTACCCACCCATCGCTCAGTGCCATCTACCCACCCATCCCCAGTGCCATCTACCCACCCATCCCCCAGTGCCATCTACCCACTCATCCCTCAGTGCCATCAACCCACCCATCGCTCAGTGCCATCTACCCACCCATCGCTCAGTACCATCTACCCACCCAACGCTCAGTGCTATCTACCCACCCATCCCCAGTGCCATCTACCCACCCATCCCCCAGTGCCATCTACCCACCCATCGCTCAGTACCATCTACCCACCCATCCCTCAGTGCTATCTACCCACCCATCGCTGAGTGCCATCTACCCACCCATCGCTCAGACCCATCTACCCACCCATCACCCAATGCCATCTACCCACCCATCACTCAGTGCCATCTACCCACCCATCGCTCAGTGTTATCTACCCACCCATCGCTCAGTGCCATCTACCTACCCATCGCTCAGTGCCATGCACCCACCCATCGCCCAGTGCCACCTACCCACCCATCGCTCAGTGCCATGCACCCACCCATTCCCCAGTGCCACCTACCTACCCATAGCTCAGTGCCATCTACCTACCCATCGCTCAGTGCCATGCACACACCCATCGCCCAGTGCCACCTACCCACCCATCGCTCAGTGCCATGCACCCACCCATTCCCCAGTGCCACCTACCTACCCATCGTTCAGTGCCATCTACCCACCCATCGCTCAGTACCATCTACCCACCCATCGCTCAGTGCCACCTACCCACCCATCGCTCAGTGCCATCTACCTACCCATTCCCCAGTGCCACCTACTCACCCATCGCTCAGTGCCATCTACCCACCCATCGCTCAGTACCATCTACCCACCCATCGCTCAGTGCCATCTACCCACCCATCGCTCAGTACCATCTACCCACCAATCGCTCAGTGCCATCTACCCACCCATCCCCCAATGCCATCTACCCACCCATCACTCAGTGCCATCTACCCACCCATCCCCAATGCCATCTACCCATCCATCGCTCAGTGCCATCTACCCACCCATCGCTCAGAGCCATCTACCCACCCATCCCCCAATGCCATCTACCCACCCATCACTCAGTGCCATCTACCCACCCATCCCCAATGCCATCTACCCACCCATCGCTCAGTGTTATCTACCCACCCATCGCTCAGAGCCATCTACCCACCCATCCCCAATGCCATCTACCCACCCATCCCCCAATGCCATCTACCCACCCATCGCTCAGTGCCATCTACCCACCCATCGCTCAGTGTTATCTACCCACCCATCGCTCAGTGCCATGCCCCCAACCATCGCCCAGTGCCGCCTACCCACCCATCGTTCAGTGCCATGCACCCACCCATCGCCCAGTGCCACCTACCCACCCATCGCTCAGTGCCATGCACCCACCCATTCCCCAGTGCCACCTACCCACCCATCGCTCAGTGCCATCTACCCACCCATCGCTCAGTACCATCTACCCACCCATCGCTCAGTGTCATCTACCTACCCATTCCCCAGTGCCACCTACCCACCCATCCCTCAGTGCCATCTACCCACCCATCCCCCAGTGCCATCTACCCACCCATCACTCAATGCCACCTACCCACCCATCCCTCAGTGCCATCTACCCACCCATCCCCCAATGCCATCTCCCCACCCATCGCTCAGTGCCACCTACCCACCCATCCCTCAGTGCCATCTACCCACCCATCGCTCAATGCCACCTTCCCACCCATCGCTCAGTGCCATCTACCCACCCATCGCTCTGTGCCACCTACCATCCATCGCTCAGAGCCATGCACCCACCCATTGCCCAGTGCCACCTACCCACCCATAGCTCAGAGCCATCTACCCACCTATCGCTCAGTGCCATCTACCCACCCATCGCTCAGTGCTATCTATCCACCCATCGCTCAGTGCCATCTACCCACCCATCGCTCAGTGCCACCTCCCCACCCATTGCTCAGAGCCATCTAGACACGCATCGCTCAGTGCCATCTACCCACCCATCGTTCAGTGCCACCTACCCACCCATCGCTCAGTGCCATCGACCCAATCATCGCTCAGTGCCACCTTCCCACCCATCGCTCAGTGCGATTGACCCACACGTCGCTCAGTGCCATCTACACAACCATCACTCAGTGCCACCTACCCACCCATCCCCCAGTGCCATCTCCCCACCCATCTCTCAGTGCCATCCACCCACCCATCTCTCAGAGCCATCTACCCACCCGTCGCTCAGTGTCATCTGCCCACCCATCGCTCAGTGCCATCTACCCACCCATCGCTCAATGCCACCTACCCACCCTTCGCTCAGTGCCATCTCCCCACCCATCGCTCAGTGCCATCTACCCACCCATCCCCCAGTGCCACCTACCCACCCATCCCCCAGTGCCATCTACCCACCCATCGCTCAGTGCCACCTACCCACCCATCGCTCTGTGCCATCTTCCCACCCATCCCCCAGTGCCATCTACCCACCCATCCCCCAGTGCGATCTACCCACCCATCGCTCAGTGCCATCTACCCACCCATCGCTCAGTGCCATCTACCCACCCATCGCTCAGTGCCATCTACCCACCCATCGCTCAGTGCCATCTACCCACCCATCCCCCAGTGCGATCTACCCACCCATCGCTCAGTGCCATCAACCCACCCATCGCTCAGTGTCATCTGCCCACCCATCGCTCAGTGCCATCTACCCACCCATCGCTCAGTGCCACCTACCCACCCTTCGCTCAGTGCCATCTCCCCACCCATCGCTCAGTGCCATCTACCCACCCATCCCCCAGTGCCACCTACCCACCCATCCCCCAGTGCCATCTACCCACCCATCGCTCAGTGCCACCTACCCACCCATCGCTCAGTGCCATCTTCCCACCCATCCCCCAGTGCCATCTACCCACCCATCCCCAGTGCGATCTACCCACCCATCGCTCAGTGCCACCTACCCACCCATCCCTCAGTGCCATCTACCCACCCATCGCTCAATGCCACCTTCCCACCCATCGCTCAGTGCCATCTACCCACACATCCCCCAGTGCGATCTACCCACCCATCGCTCAGTGCCATCTACCCACCCATCGCTCAGTGCCATCTACCCACCCATCCCCCAGTGCCATCTACCCACCCATCCCCCAGTGCCATCTACCCACCCATCCCTCAGTGTCATCTGCCCACCCATCGCTCAGTGCCATCTACCCACCCATCGCTCAGTGCCACCTACCCACGCTTCGCTCAGTGCCATCTCCCCACCCATCGCTCAGTGCCATCTACCCACCCATCACCCAGTGCCACCGACCCACCCATCCCCCAGTGCCATCTACCCACCCATCGCTCAGTGCCACCTACCCACCCATCGCTCAGTGCCATCTTCCCACCCATCCCCCAGTGCCATCTACCCACCCATCCCCCAGTGCGATCTACCCACCCTACCCTCAGTGCCATCTACCCACCCATCGCTCAGTGCCATCTACCCACCCATCCCCAGTGCCATCTACCCACCCATCCCCCAGTGCCATCTACCCACTCATCCCTCAGTGCCATCAACCCACCCATCGCTCAGTGCCATCTACCCACCCATCCCTCAGTGCCATCTACCCACCCATTGCTCAGTGCCATCTACCCACCCATCGCTCAGTACCATCTACCCACCCAACGCTCAGTGCTATCTACCCACCCATCGCTGAGTGCCATCTACCCACCCATCGCTCAGACCCATCTACCCACCCATCACCCAATGCCATCTACCCACCCATCACTCAGTGCCATCTACCCACCCATCGCTCAGTGTTATCTACCCACCCATCGCTCAGTGCCATCTACCTACCCATCGCTCAGTGCCATGCACCCACCCATCGCCCAGTGCCACCTACCCACCCATCGCTCAGTGCCATGCACCCACCCATTCCCCAGTGCCACCTACCTACCCATAGCTCAGTGCCATCTACCTACCCATCGCTCAGTGCCATGCACACACCCATCGCCCAGTGCCACCTACCCACCCATCGCTCAGTGCCATGCACCCACCCATTCCCCAGTGCCACCTACCTACCCATCGCTCAGTGCCATCTACCCACCCATCGCTCAGTACCATCTACCCACCCATCGCTCAGTGCCACCTACCCACCCATCGCTCAGTGCCATCTACCTACCCATTCCCCAGTGCCACCTACTCACCCATCGCTCAGTGCCATCTACCCACCCATCGCTCAGTACCATCTACCCACCCATCGCTCAGTGCCATCTACCCACCCATCGCTCAGTACCATCTACCCACCAATCGCTCAGTGCCATCTACCCACCCATCCCCCAATGCCATCTACCCACCCATCACTCAGTGCCATCTACCCACCCATCCCCAATGCCATCTACCCATCCATCGCTCAGTGCCATCTACCCACCCATCGCTCAGAGCCATCTACCCACCCATCCCCCAATGCCATCTACCCACCCATCCCCCAATGCCATCTACCCACCCATCGCTCAGTGTTATCTACCCACCCATCGCTCAGAGCCATCTACCCACCCATCCCCCAATGCCATCTACCCACCCACCCCCCAATGCCATCTACCCACCCATCGCTCAGTGCCATCTACCCACCCATCGCTCAGTGTTATCTACCCACCCATCGCTCAGTGCCATGCCCCCAACCATCGCCCAGTGCCGCCTACCCACCCATCATTCAGTGCCATGCACCCACCCATCGCCCAGTGCCACCTACCCACCCATCGCTCAGTGCCATGCACCCACCCATTCCCCAGTGCCACCTACCCACCCATCACTCAGTGCCATCTACCCACCCATCGCTCAGTATCATCTACCCACCCATCGCTCAGTGTCATCTACCTACCCATTCCCCAGTGCCACCTACCCACCCATCCCTCAGTGCCATCTACCCACCCATCCCCCAGTGCCATCTACCCACCCATCACTCAATGCCACCTACCCACCCATCCCTCAGTGCCATCTACCCACCCATCCCCCAATGCCATCTCCCCACCCATCGCTCAGTGCCACCTACCCACCCATCCCTCAGTGCCATCTACCCACCCATCGCTCAATGCCACCTTCCCACCCATCGCTCAGTGCCATCTACCCACCCATCGCTCTGTGCCACCTACCCACCCATCGCTAAGTGCCATCTACCCACCCATCGCTCAATGCCACCTACCCACCCATCGCTCAGTGCCATCTACCCACCTATCGCCCAGTGCCACCTACCCAGCCATCACTCAGTGCCATCTACCATCCATCGCTCAGTGCCATGCACCCACCCATTGCCCAGTGCCACCTACCCACCCATAGCTCAGAGCCATCTACCCACCTATCGCTCAGTGCCATCTACCCACCCATCGCTCAGTGCTATCTATCCACCCATCGCTCAGTGCCATCTACCCACCCATCGCTCAGTGCCACCTACCCACCCATTGCTCAGAGCCATCTACACACGCATCGCTCAGTGCCATCTACCCACCCATCGCTCAGTGCCACCTACCCACCCATCGCTCAGTGCCATCGACCCAATCATCGCTCAGTGCCACCTTCCCACCCATCGCTCAGTGCGATCGACCCACACGTCGCTCAGTGCCATCTACACAACCATCACTCAGTGCCACCTACCCACCCATCCCCCAGTGCCATCTCCCCACCCATCTCTCAGTGCCATCCACCCACCCATCTCTCAGAGCCATCTACCCACCCGTCGCTCAGTGTCATCTGCACACCCATCGCTCAGTGCCATCTACCCACCCATCGCTCAATGCCACCTACCCACCCTTCGCTCAGTGCCATCCCCCCACCCATCGCTCAGTGCCATCTACCCACCCATCCCCCAGTGCCACCTACCCACCCATCCCCCAGTGCCATCTACCCACCCATCGCTCAGTGCCACCTACCCACCCATCGCTCTGTGCCATCTTCCCACCCATCCCCCAGTGCCATCTACCCACCCATCGCTCAGTGCCACCTACCCACCCATAGCTCAGAGCCATCTACCACCCATCGTTCAGTGCCATCTACCCACCCATCGCTCAGTGCCACCTACCCACCCATTGCTCAGAGCCATCTACACACGCATCGCTCAGTGCCATCTACCCACCCATCGCTCAGTGCCACCTACCCACCCATCGCTCAGTGCCATCGACCCAATCATCGCTCAGTGCCGCCTTCCCACCCATCGCTCAGTGCGATCTACCCACCCATCGCTCAGTGCCATCTACCCACCCATCGCTCAGTGCCATCAACCCACCCATCCCCCAGTGCCATCTACCCACCCATCCCCCAGTGCCATCTACCCACCCATCCCTCAGTGCCATCAACCCACCCATCGCTCAGTGTCATCTGCCCACCCATCGCTCAGTGCCATCTACCCACCCATCGCTCAGTGCCACCTACCCACCCTTCGCTCAGTGCCATCTCCCCACCCATCGCTCAGTGCCATCTACCCACCCATCCCCCAGTGCCACCTACCCACCCATCCCCCAGTGCCATCTACCCACCCATCGCTCAGTGCCACCTACCCACCCATCGCTCAGTGCCATCATCCCACCCATCCCCCAGTGCCATCTACCCACCCATCGCTCTGTGCCATCTACCCACCCATCGCTCAGTGCCATCTACCCACCCATCCCCCAGTGCCATCTACCCACCCATCCCCCAGTGCCATCTACCCACCCATCCATCAGTGCCATCAACCCACCCATCGCTCAGTGCCATCTATCCACCCATCCCTCAGTGCCATCTACCCACCCATCGCTCAGTGCCATCTACCCACCCATCGCTCAGACCCATCTACCCACCCATCCCCCAATGCCATCTACCCACCCATCGCTCAGTGCTATCTACCCACCCATCGCTCAGTGCTATCTACCCACCCATCGCTCAGTGTTATCTACCCATCCATCGCTCAGTGCCATCTACCTACCCATCGCTCAGTGCCATGCACCCACCCATCGCCCAGTGCCAACTACCCACCCATCGCTCAGTGCCATGCACCCACCCATTCCCCAGTGCCACCTACCCACCCATCGCTCAGTGCCATCTACCCACCCATCGCTCAGTACCATCTACCCACCCATCGCTCAGTGCCACCTACCCACCCATCGCTCAGTGCCATCTACCTACCCATTCCCCAGTGCCACCTACCCACCCATCGCTCAGTGCCATCTACCCACCCATCGCTCAGTACCATCTACCCACCCATCGCTCAGTGCTATCTACCCACCCATGCCCCAGTACCATCTACCCACCCATCCCTCAGTGCTATCTACGCACCAATCGCTCAGTGCCATCTATCCACCCATCGCTCAGAGCAATCTACCCACCCATCCCCCAATGCCATCTACCCACCCATCACTCAGTGCCATCTACCCACCCATCCCCAATGCCATCTACCCATCCATCGCTCAGTGCCATCTTCCCACCCATCGCTCTGAGCCATCTACCCACCCATCCCCCAATGCCATCAACCCACCCATCCCCCAATGCCATCTACCCACCCATCGCTCAGTGTTATCTACCCACCCATCGCTCAGTGCCATGCCCCCAACCATCGCCCAGTGCCATCTACCCACCCATCACTCAGTGCCATCTACCCACCCATCGCTCAGAGCCATCTACCCACCCATCCCCCAATGCCATCTACCCACCCATCCCCCAATGCCATCTACCCACCCATCGCTCAGTGCCATGCCCCCAACCATCGCCCAGTGCCACCTACCCACCCATCGCTCAGTGCCATACACCCACCCATCGCCCAGTGCCACCTACCCACCCATCGCTCAGTGCCATCTACCCACCCATCGCTCAGTACCATCTACCCACCCATCGCTCAGTACCATCTACCCACCCATCGCTCAGTGTCATCTACCTACCCATTCCCCAGTGCCACCTACCCACCCATCCCTCAGTGCCATCTACCCACCCATCCCCCAGTGCCATCTACCCACCCATCGCTCAATGCCACCTACCCACCCATCCCTCAGTGCCATCTACCCACCCATCCCCCAATGCCATCTCCCCACCCATCGCTCAGTGCCACCTACCCACCCATCCCTCAGTGCCATCTACCCACCCATCGCTCAATGCCACCTTCCCACCCATCACTCAGTGCCATCTACCCACCCATCGCTCTGTGCCACCTACCCACCCATCGCTCAGTGCCATCTACCCACCCATCGCTCAATGCCACCTACCCACCCATCGCTCAGTGCCATCTACCCACCCATCGCCCAGTGCCACCTACCCAGCCATCACTCAGTGCCATCTACCATCCATCGCTCAGTGCCATGCACCCACCCATTGCCCAGTGCCACCTACCCACCCATAGCTCTGAGCCATCTACCCACCTATCGCTCAGTGCCATCTACCCACCCATCGCTCAGTGCCACCTACCCACCCATTGCTCAGAGCCATCTACACACGCATCGCTCAGTGCCATCTACTAACCCATCGCTCAGTGCCACCTACCCACCCATCGCTCAGTGCCATCGACCCAATCATCGCTCAGTGCCACCTTCCCACCCATCGCTCAGTGCGATCGACCCACACATCGCTCAGTGCCATCTACCCAACCATCACTCAGTGCCACCTACCCACCCATCCCCCAGTGCCATCTCCCCACCCATCTCTCAGTGCCATCCACCCACCCATCGCTCAGAGCCATCTACCCACCCGTCGCTCAGTGTCATCTGCCCACCCATCGCTCAGTGCCATCTACCCACCCATAGCTCAGTGCCACCTACCCACCCTTCGCTCAGTGCCATCTCCCCACCCATCGCTCAGTGCCATCTACCCACCCATCCCCCAGTGCCACCTACCTACCCATCCCCCAGTGCCATCTACCCACCCATCCCCCAGTGCCACCTACCCACCCATCCCCCAGTGCCATCTTCCCACCCATCCCCCAGTGCCATCTACCCACCCATCCCCCAGTCCGATCTACCCACCCATCGCTCAGTGCCATCTACCCACCCATCGCTCAGTGCCATCTACCCACCCATCCCCAGTGCCATCTACCCACCCATCCCCCAGTGCCATCTACCCACCCATCGCTCAGTGCCATCTACCCACCCATCGCTCAGTGCCATCTACCCACCCATCCCCAGTGCCATCTACCCACCCATCGCTCAGTGCCATCTACCCACCCATCCCCAGTGCCATCTACCCACCCATCTCTCAGTGCCATCTACCCACCCGTCGCTCAGTGTCATCTACCCACCCATCGCTCAGTGCCATCTACCCACCCATCGCTCAGTGCCATCTACCCACCCATCCCCCAGTGCCATCTACCCACCCATCGCTCAGTGCCACCTACCCACCCTTCGCTCAGTGCCATCTCCCCACCCATCGCTCAGTGCCATCTACCCACCCATCCCCCTGTGCCACCTACCCACCCATCGCCCAGTGCCATCTACCCACCCATCGCTCAGTGCCACCTACCCACCCATCGCTCAGTGCCATCTTCCCACCCATCCCCCAGTGCCATCTACCCACCCATCCCCCAGTGCGATCTACCCACCCATCGCTCTGTGCCATCTACCCACCCATCGCTCAGTGCCATCTACCCACCCATCCCCCAGTGCCATCTACCCACCCATCCCCCAGTGCCATCTACCCACCCATCCATCAGTGCCATCAACCCACCCATCGCTCAGTGCCATCTACCCACCCATCCCTCAGTGCCATCTACCCACCCATCGCTCAGTGCCATCTACCCACCCATCGCTCAGACCCATCTACCCACCCATCCCCCAATGCCATCTACCCACCCATCGCTCAGTGCTATCTACCCACCCATCGCTCAGTGCCACCTACCCACCCATCGCTCAGTGTTATCTACCCACCCATCGCTCAGTGCCATCTACCTACCCATCGCTCAGTGCCATGCACCCACCCATCGCCCAGTGCCACCTACCCACCCATCGCTCAGTGCCATGCACCCACCCATTCCCCAGTGCCACCTACCCACCCATCGCTCAGTGCCATCTACCTACCCATCGCTCAGTGCCATGCACCCACCCATCGCCCAGTGCCACCTACCCACCCATCGCTCAGTGCCATGCACCCACCCATTCCCCAGTGCCACCTACCCACCCATCGCTCAGTGCCATCTACCCACCCATCGCTCAGTACCATCTACCCACCCATCGCTCAGTGCCACCTACCCACCCATCGCTCAGTGCCATCTACCTACCCATTCCCCAGTGCCACCTACCACCCATCGCTCAGAGCTATCTACCCACCCATCGCTCAGAGCTATCTACCCACCCATCCCCCAGTACCATCTACCCACCCATCCCTCAGTGCCATCTACCCACCCATCCCCAATGCCATCTACCCACCCATCCCTCAGTGCCATCTACCCACCCATCCCCAGTGCCATCTACCCACCCATCCCCAATGCCATCTACCCATCCATCGCTCAGTGCCATCTACCCACCCATCCCTCTGAGCCATCTACCCACCCATCCCCCAATGTCATCTACCCGCCCATCGCTCAGTGCCATGCCCCCAACCATCGCTCAGTGCCATCTACCCACCCATCCCTCAGTGCCATCAACCCACCCATCGCTCAGTGTCATCTGCCCACCCATCGCTCAGTGCCACCTACCCACCCTTCGCTCAGTGCCATCTCCCCACCCATCGCTCAGTGCAATCTACCCACCCATCCCCCAGTGCCACCTACCCACCCATCCCCCAGTGCCATCTACCCACCCATCGCTCAGTGCCACCTACCCACCCATCGCTCAGTGCCATCTTCCCACCCATCCCCCAGTGCCATCTACCCACCCATCCCCCAGTGCCATCTACCCACCCATCGCTCAGTGCCATCTACCCACCCATCGCTCAGTGCCATCTACCCACCCATCCCCCAGTGCCATCTACCCACCCATCGCTCAGTGCCATCTACCCACCCATCGCTCAGACCCATCTACCCACCCATCCCCCAATGCCATCTACCCACCCATCCCCCAGTGCGATCTGCCCACCCATCGCTCTGTGCCATCTACCCACCCGTCCCCCAGTGCCATCTACCCACCCATCCCCCAGTGCCATCTACCCACCCATCCATCAGTGCCATCAACCCACCCATCGCTCAGTGCCATCTACCCACCCATCCCTCAGTGTCATCTACCCACCCATCGCTCAGTGCCATCTACCCACCCATCGCTCAGTGCCATCTACCCACCCATCCCCCAGTGCCATCTACCCACCCATCGCTCAGTGCCATCTACCCACCCATCGCTCAGACCCATCTACCCACCCATCCCCCAATGCCATCTACCCACCCATCGCTCAGTGCCATCTACCCACCCATCCCCCAGTGCGATCTGCCCACCCATCGCTCTGTGCCATCTACCCACCCGTCCCCCAGTGCCATCTACCCACCCATCCCCCAGTGCCATCTACCCACCCATCCATCAGTGCCATCAACCCACCCATCGCTCAGTGCCATCTACCCACCCATCCCTCAGTGCCATCTACCCACCCATCGCTCAGTGCCATCTACCCACCCATCGCTCAGACCCATCTACCCACCCATCCCCCAATGCCATCTACCCACCCATCGCTCAGTGCTATCTACCCACCCATCGCTCAGTGCCATCTACCCACCCATCGCTCAGTGTTATCTACCCACCCATCGCTCAGTGCCATCTACCTACCCATCGCTCAGTGCCATGCACCCACCCATTCCCCAGTGCCACCTACCCACCCATCGCTCAGTGCCATCTACCCACCCATCGCTCAGTACCATCTACCCACCCATCGCTCAGTGCCATCTACCCACCCATCGCCCAGTGCCACCTACCCACCCATCGCTCAGTGCCATGCACCCACCCATTCCCCAGTGCCACCTACCCACCCATCGCTCAGTGCCATCTACCCACCCATCGCTCAGTACCATCTACCCACCCATCGCTCAGTGCCACCTACCCACCCATCGCTCAGTGCCATCTACCTACCCATTCCCCAGTGCCACCTACCCACCCATCGCTCAGTGCCATCTACCCACCCATCGCTCAGTACCATCTACCCACCCATCGCTCAGTGCTATCTACCCACCCATCCCCCAGTACCATCTACCCACCCATCCCTCAGTGCTATCTACGCACCAATCGCTCAGTGCCATCTACCCACCCATCGCTCAGAGCCATCTACCCACCCATCGCTCAGAGCCATCTACCCACCCATCCCCCAATGCCATCTACCCACCCATCACTCAGTGCCATCTACCCACCCATCCCCAATGCCATCTACCCATCCATCGCTCAGTGCCATCTAACCACCCATCCCTCTGAGCCATCTACCCACCCATCCCCCAATGCCATCTACCCACCCATCCCCCAATGTCATCTACCCACCCATCGCTCAGTGTTATCTACCCACCCATCGCTCAGTGCCATGCCCCCAACCATCGCCCAGTGCCATCTACCCACCCATCGCTCAGTGCCATCTACCCACCCATCACTCAGAGCCATCTACCCACCCATCCCCCAATGCCATCTACCCACCCATCCCCCAATGCCATCTACCCACCCATCGCTCAGTGCCATGCCCCCAACCATCGCCCAGTGCCACCTACCCACCCATCGCTCAGTGCCATGCACCCACCCATCGCCCAGTGCCACCTACCCACCCATCGCTCAGTGCCATCTACCCACCAATCCCCCAGTGCCACCTACCCACCCATCGCTCAGTGCCATCTACCTACCCGTTCCCCAGTGCCACCTACCCACCCATCGCTCAGTGCCATCTACCCACCCATCGCTCAGTGCCACCTACCCACCCATCGCTCAGTGCCATCTACCCACCCACCCCCAGTGCCATCCACCCACCCATTGCTCAGTGCCATCTACCCACCCATCCCCCAGTGCCATCTACCCACCCATCCCTCAGTGCCACCTACCCACTCATCTTCACACACTCACAAATGCTTCCTCTAAGTCTCTCACATTTGTTAGCACAACAACCAGATGAAATCTTCCAGCCCCTTTCTCTGTCCAAATCTCTTATTTCCCTCACTCCTTAACCTCGAACCCCACTCACTGCATCCGTCCCAGTCACTAGCCTGGACTTTCTTACCCCAAACCTGTCTGGTCTGTGGTTTAATCTCTTTGATAAACTGAAGTATATGAAACAACTTCATCATTATAGAAATCCTCAAAGTTTCCCCTTTTCCCAAAGAAACAAACCCTCTTCCTAAATGTTTCCTCATTACTTAAAATTCCAACAATCTGACAACAGAGCAGATTACTATCAGGAGGAGCCTTATATTTTGAAAACTGAAAAATGTTACTTTCTGCCCTGAGAGGCTGATTAAAAGAATGTTCTGGAAATATTTTTGAAATGAGCTGAACTATGGGTCAGTAAATCTCGGAATGGAATATAGTTTGTTGGTTGGTTAGAGTTAATTAATGAGAGTTTGCCTGTCGCTGATGAGGAGGCCCTGCTGTTGGATTTTCCATCTCCAGTGATCTTCACTTCAATCCGAGAATTGTGCTCTGACAGACTTTGTGTGCCAGCTGGTTGAATTGTATCGAGCGAATGAAATGTCTGGGATGTATTGAGTTGAGGAGGAAATCTGAATCACACTGGTAGCCCAGAGCTCAGTCAATCTAACACCAAGAGCGTCCCAGTTGGATTATGCGAAGAGATTACAGGAACAGGCCTTGCATACGTTGGAATATCGAAGGTGAAGGAATGATTTGATTGAGGCGTTTAGGATTTTGAACGGAATATATAGGATAGGTAAAAGGAAACTTTTCCCGTTGATGAGGGGCTCGAGGGCAAGAAGACACAACCTTAAAATCAGAGCCAGGCCATTGCAATTAGGAACTGCTCCTTCATACAAAGGGTGGTAGAAATGTGGAATCCTTTCCCCCCCAAAAAAAAATACATAAGGAGCTCAAGTTTTGTTGAAGGGATGTGAGTACTGCTCCAAAACCAGCATTTCTGGCCCATCATTTTTCAACAGGGTGAAGGTAAACTGCCTTTTTAAAAATGTTTTCTAATTAAGGGGCAATTTAGCGTGGCCAATCCACCTACTCTGCACATCTTTGGGTTGTGGGGGCGAAACCCACGCAGACACGGGGAGAATGTGCAAACTCCACACGGACAGTGACCCAGACCCGGGATCAAACCTGGGACCTCGGCGCCGTGAGACAGCAGTGCTAACCACTGCGCCACCGTGCCGTCCCATAAATTAATCATGATGTGGAGATGCCGGCGTTGGACTGGGGTGAGCACAGTAAGAAGTCTAACAACACCAGGTTAAAGTCCAACTGGTTTGTTTCGAATCACTAGCTTTCGGAGCGCTGCTCCTTCCTCAGGTGAATGAAGAGGTGGGTTCCAGGAACACACATATAGACAAAGTCAAAGATGCAAGACGATACTTTGAATGCGAGTCTTTGCAGGTAATTAAGTCTTTCCAGGTCCAAACGGAGCAATTGGAGAGGGGGATAATCACAGATTAAAGAGGTGTGAATTGTCTCAAGCCAGGACAGTCGGTAGGATTTCGCAAGCCCAGGCCAGATGGTGGGGAGTGAATGTGAACCCACTATTCTCAAACGTTTCCTCCTTGACCTGTTCTCCAGGTCCTCCACTTTGGCTCTTAGCCCTTTGTTGACTTTTACCGCCCTCCGCAGCTCCTCACTGGTCACTGTGTAGCGGCGGTGCCTCCTCCACCCCCTTCAACTTCTCTCCTTGCTCCCGTAACTTGGTCAATGCCTTTGACACTGCTGCCTTTACTGGGGCGATCACCTCCTCCACCCACTCTTTGTGCGAAGCCATCATTTCCTCCACAGCACCTCCAAATGTTTGGCAAACAGCCTCTCAAACTCCCCTGACACCACCTTGGTCAGAGTCTCCACCGTGAGGGGAGCGGCCCCATTGATGCCCCAGCTCCGCCATCTTTCACCCTGCAAGATCATGGCCTCACCCGCGGCAGACATTCGCTCGCTCCCTTCTTTCCTGGATCCTTCTTCTGGGACTTCGACATTCCCCAACCTCCTTATGACTTCCCACACCAACTCATCCGAAAACTACCCCTGAGACCGGGTATAAAAGTCCAAAAACCCAGAGCCTCTAGCAGGAGCCACCCAATGTGTGACCTCCACCCACATGTTGCCACTGGAAGTCCCTTCAATATTGATAAGGCTGCTTTAACAGTCGTTTGTGAACACTATCCACATTTTAAAAAATGTATTCACGGGATATTTGGCCAGCATTTATTGGCCATCGACAGCAAGCTAATACCGACTGCCCCACCCCCTACCAACACACACAAGGTAGATAAACATAGAGGGGGGAAGGGTTGCATGTTATTGCATGTTCCTTCTACTCATGTTTGGGTCAACTGGTTGTGTAAATATCAGGTCTTATCAATGACTGAGATACTCTGTCGCATCCAGAATGGCTGGCCGTTGTATTGCAAAGGCCATAGAACATAGAACAGTACAGCACAGAACAGACCCTTCGGCCCTCGATGTTTGTACCGAGCATTGTCCGAAACCAAGATCAAGCTATCCCACTCCCTGTCATTCTGGTGTGCTCCATGTGCCTATCCAATAACCGCTTGAAAGTTCCTAAATGTCCGACTCCACTGTCACAGCAGGCAGTCCATTCCACACCCTAACCACTCTCTGAGTAAAGAACCAACCTCGGACATCCCTCCTATATCTCCCACCCTGAACCTTATAGTTATGCCCCCTTGTAACAGCTACATCCACCCGAGGAAATAGTCTCTGAACATCCACTCTATCTATCCCCCTCATTATCTTATAAACTACTATTAAGTCAACAAAGAACAAAGAAATGTACAGCACAGGAACAGGCCCTTCGGCCCTCCAAGCCCGTGCCGACCATGCTGCCCGACTAAACTACAATCTTCTACACTTCCTGGGTCCGTATCCTTCTATTCCCATCCTATTCATATATTTGTCAAGATGCCCCTTAAATGTCCCTATCGTCCCTGCTTCCACTACCTCCTCCGGTAGCGAGTTCCAGGCACCCACTACCCTCTGCGTAAAAAACTTGCCTCGTACATCTACTCTAAACCTTGCCCCTCTCACCTTAAACCTATGCCCCCTAGTAATTGACCCCTCTACCCTGGGGAAAAGCCTCTGACTATCCACTCTGTCTATGCCCCTCATAATTTTGTATACCTCTATCAGGTCTCCCCTCAACCTCCTTCGTTCCAGTGAGAACAAACCGAGTTTATTCAATCGCTCCTCATAGCTAATGCCCTCCATACCAGGCAACATTCTGGTAAATCTCTTCTGCACCCTCTCTAAAGTCTCCACATCCTTCTGGTAGTGTGGCGACCAGAATTGAACACTATACTCCAAGTGTGGCCTAACTAAGGTTCTATACAGCTGCAACATGACTTGCCAATTCTTATACTCAATGCCCCGGCCAATGAAGGCAAGCATGCCGTATGCCTTCTTGACTACCTTCTCCACCTGTGTTGCCCCTTTCAATGACCTGTGGACCTGTACTCCTAGATCTCTTTGACTTTCAATACTCTTGAGGGTTCTACCATTCACTGTATATTCCCTACCTGCATTAGACCTTCCAAAATGCATTACCTCACATTTGTCCGGATTAAACTCCATCTGCCATCTCTCCGCCCAAGTCTCCAGACAATCTAAATCCTGCTGTATCCTCCGACAGTCCTCATCGCTATCCACAATTCCACCAACCTTTGTGTCGTCTGCAAACTTACTAATCAGACCAGTTACATTTTCCTCCAAATCATTTATATATACTACAAAGAGCAAAGGTCCCAGCACTGATCCCTGTGGAACACCACTGGTCACAGCCCTCCAATTAGAAAAGCATCCCTCCATTGCTACTCTCTGCCTTCTATGGCCTAGCCAGTTCTGTATCCACCTTGCCAGCTCACCCCTGATCCCGTGTGACTTCACCTTTTGTACTAGTCTACCATGAGGGACCTTGTCAAAGGCCTTACTGAAGTCCATATAGACAACATCTACTGCCCTACCTGCATCAATCATCTTAGTGACCTCCTCGAAAAACTCTATCAAGTTAGTGAGACACGACCTTCCCTTCACAAAACCGTGCTGCCTCTCACTAATACGTCCATTTGCTTCCAAATGGGAGTAGATCCTGTCTCGAAGAATTCTCTCCAGTAATTTCCCTACCACTGACGTAAGGCTCACCGGCCTGTAGTTCCCGGGATTATCCTTGCTACCCTTCTTAAACAGAGGAACAACATTGGCTATTCTCCAGTCCTCCGGGACATCCCCTGAAGACAGCGAGGATCCAAAGATTTCTGTCAAGGCCTCAGCAATTTCCTCTCCAGCCTCCTTCAGTATTCTGGGGTAGATCCCATCAGGCCCTGGGGACTTATCTACCTTAATATTTTTTAAGACACCCAACACCTCGTCTTTTTGGATCTCAATGTGACCCAGGCTATCTACACACCCTTCTCCAGACTCAACATCTACCAATTTCTTCTCTTTGGTGAATACTGATGCAAAGTATTCATTTAGTACCTCGCCCATTTCCTCTGGCTCCACACATAGATTCCCTTGCCTATCCTTCAGTGGGCCAACCCTTTCCCTGGCTACCCTCTTGCTTTTTATGTACGTGTAAAAAGCCTTGGGATTTTCCTTAACCCTATTTGCCAATGACTTTTCGTGACCCCTTCTAGCCCTCCTGACTCCTTGCTTAAGTTCCTTCCTACTTTCCTTATATTCCACGCAGGCTTCGTCTGTTCCCAGCCTTTTAGCCCTGACAAATGCCTCCTTTTTCTTTTTGACGAGGCCTACCAAGGTTCTATCACTCGTCATCCAAGGTTCCCGAAAATTGCCGTATTTATCTTTCTTCCTCACAGGAACATGCCGGTCCTGTATTCCTTTCAACTGCCACTTGAAAGCCTCCCACATGTCAGATGTTGATTTGCCCTCAAACATCCGCCCCCAATCTATGTTCTTCAGTTCCCGCCTAATCTTGTTATAATTAGCCTTCCCCCAATATAGCACATTCATCCTCGGACCACTCTTATCCTTGTCCACCAGTACTTTAAAACTTACTGAATTGTGGTCACTGTTACCGAAATGCTCCCCTACTGAAACATCTACCACCTGGCCGGGCTCATTCCCCAATACCAGGTCCAGTACCGCCCCTTCCCTAGTTGGACTGTCTACATATTGTTTTAAGAAGCCCTCCTGGATGCTCCTTACAAACTCCGCCCCGTCTAAGCCCCTGGCACTAAGTGAGTCCCAGTCAATATTGGGGAAGTTGAAGTCTCCCATCACCACAACCCTGTTGTTCTTACTCTTTTCCAAAATCTGTCTACCTATCTGCTCCTCTATCTCCCGCCGGCTGTTGGGAGGCCTGTAGTATATCCCCAACATTGTTACTGCACCCTTCTTATTCCTGATCTCTACCCATATAGCCTCACTGCCCTCTGAGGTGTCCTCTCGCAGTACAGCTGTGATATTCTCCCGAACAAGTAGCGCAACTCCGCCTCCCCTTTTACATCCCCCTCTATCCCGCCTGAAACATCTAAATCCTGGAACGTTTAGCTGCCAATCCTGCCCTTCCCTCAACCAGGTCTCTGTAATGGCAACAACATCATAGTTCCAAGTACTAATCCAAGCTCTAAGTTCATCTGCCTTACCCGTAATGCTCCTTGCATTAAAACATATGCACTTCAGGCCACCAGACCCGCTGTGTTCAGCAACTTCTCCCCCTCTGCTCTGCCTCAGAGCCACACTGTCCCTATTCCCTAGTTCTCCCTCAATGCTCTCACCTTCTGACCTATTGCTCCCGTGCCCACCCCCCTGCCATACTAGTTTAAACCCTCCCGTGTGACACTAGCAAACCTCGCGGCCAGGATATTTATGCCTCTCCGGTTTAGATGCAACCCGTCCTTCTTATACAGGTCACACCTGCCCCGGAAGAGCTCCCAGTGGTCCAGATAATGGAAACCCTCCCTCCTACACCAGCTGTTTAGCCACGTGTTTATCTGCTCTATCTTCCTATTTCTAGCCTCACTGGCATGTGGCACAGGGAGTAATCCCGAGATTACAACCCTCGAGGTCCTGTCTTTTAACTTTCTGCCTAGCTCCCTGAACACCTGCTGCAGGACCTCATGCCCCTTCCTGCCTACGTCGTTAGTACCAATATGTACAACGACCTCTGCCTGTTTGCCCTCCCCCTTCAGGATTCCCTCTACCCGTTTGGAGACATCCTGGACCCTGGCACCAGGGAGGCAACATACCATCCTGGAGTCTCTTTCACGTCCACAGAAGCGCCTATCTGTGCCCCTGACTATAGAGTCCCCTATTACTATTACTCTACTGCGCTTTGACCCTCCCTTCTGAACATCAGAGCCAGCCGTGGTGCCACTGCTCTGGCTGCTGCTGTTTTCCCCTGATAGGCTATCCCCCCCGACAGTATCCAAAGGGGTATATCTGTTCAAGAGGGGGACAACCACAGGGGATTCCTGCACTGACTGCCTGCCCTTTCTGGTGGTCACCCATTTCTCTGCCTGCACCTTGTGTGTGACCACATTTACATGACTGCGATCTATGACGCTTTCCGCCACCTGCATGCTCCTAAGTGCATCCAATTGCTGCTCCAACCGAACCATGCGGTCTGTGAGGAGCTCCAGTTGGGTGCACTTTCTGCAGATGAAGCCATCCGGGACGCTGGAAGCCTCCCGGACCTGCCACATCTCACAGTCAGAGCACAGCACCCCTCTAACTGACATTGCATCAATTAATTAAAATTAAAATTAAAATTTGTCTTTTTTTTTAAAAATATTTTAAAAAAAATTTCAAAGTTACTGTCAACTATCTGTTTCCTAGCACTAGATTTCTAATTGAAATGTGATAGCTAACTATAATACTCTCCGATCTCTGGCTTAGATATCCCTCTAAATTATAATTAAGTTATTATGTTTAATTAGTTACCAAATACTCAAATTTTTTTTAAAATTTAGGGTAGAATCCCAACCAGCCACTCAGGCCACAGATTTTCTGTGATGTCACTTCAGTTTCCCCCCGACACACACAATTTGAAAAAAGGTATAAAAGTAAAAATAAGTAAAAATCACTTATTTACCTTCTTACCTTCTGAGTGTCTTAGATGTTCTCAGGTTCTCTCGCTGACAGAGACTGCTCCTCCACCTCCGAACCTTGACCTGCACAATGCTAATAATATAATAATAATATAATATGGCACTTACCTTACACCAATGGGTCTTATTATTAGGTTAGAGGAGGAGGGCGGGTGGGAGACACTACACGTGTAGTGTCTCGGGTTTCCTCTCCACCAGAATTTATTGGTTGGGGGGGACGACTTCCCAGAGGTCCGCGGGTCGAACTTCCGGTTCCCGCCTTATATAAAAACAAATAAAACAGAAAAGAAGAACAGACACGGGACCAGGTAAGGCTTTTTAAAGTAAGTACTCACCTCCCAGAAGACCCCTGCGCACCGCTGCCGCCGAAATCCAAAGGGCTGCTCCTGTAAAGGCAAGGCTTTTTAAAGTAAGTACTCACCTCCCAGAAGGCCCCTGCGCACCGCTGCCGCCGAAATCCAGTCGCCTCTCATCCTCCTCCGCTCCAAAGAGAAAAGCCCTAGCTCCCTCAACCTTTCCTCATAAGACCTATCCTGCAAACCAGGCAGCATCCTGGTAAATCTCCTTTGCACCCTTTCCAATGCTTCCACATCCTTCCTATAATGAGGTGACCAGAACTGCACACAATACTCCAAATGTGGTCTCACCAGGGTCATGTACAGTTGCAGCATAACCCCGCGGCTCTTAAACTCAAGCCCCCCGTTAATAAACGCTAACACACTATAGGCCTTCTTCACGGCTCTATCCACTTGAGTGGTAATCTTCAGAGATCTGTGGACATGAACCCGAAGATCTCTCTGTTCCTCCACATTCTTCAGAACCCTGCCGTTGACCCTGTAATCCGCATTCAAATTTTTTCTACCAAAATGAATCACCTCGCACTTATCAGGGTTAAACTCCATCTGCCACTTTTCAGCCCAGCTCTGCATCCTATCAATGTCCCTTTGCAGCCTACAACAGCCCTCCACCTCATCCATTTACTGACCCACCCTTCAGCCCCCTCCTCCAAGTCATTGATAAAAATCACAAAGTGTCCGACAGGTCCTTCCTGTTCATTCCCTAATTGCCCCTTTCTTTTATTTTTGCTGTTACATTTTTGATCCATGGATGAGTGATGGACCTGTCTTTAAGGTAGCCCGTGCCTTTACTTCAAGCAGAAACCTGTGTTGATTTGGGCTGAAGATGCAGAGTGACCGGCACTAATTTTTTTTTTATTAAATATTTTCTTGAAAATTTTTGGTCAACCAACACAGTACATTGTGCATCCTTTACACAATATTATAACAACACAAATAACAATGACCTATTTTATAAACAAAAAAATGAATAAATAATAAATAACAAAAATGAAAACTAACCCTTATTGGCAACTGCCTTGTCACAAGTAACACTCTCCAAAAATATAATTTAACAGTCCAATATATAATTATCCGTAGCAACGACCTATACATACTATACAGTATATATTAACAACCCTGAGAGTCCTTCTGGTTCCTCCCCCCCCCCCCGGTCCTGGGCTGCTGCTGCTGCCTTCTTTTTCCCATTCCGTCTATCTTTCTGCGAGGTATTCGACGAACGGTTGCCACCGCCTGGTGAACCCTTGAGCCGACCCCCTTAGGACGAACTTAATCCGCTCTAGCTTTATAAACCCCGCCATGTCATTTATCCAGGTCTCCACCCCCGGGGGCTTGACTTCTTTCCACATTAGCAATATCCTGCGCCGGGCTACTAGGGACGCAAAGGCCAAAACATCGGCCTCTCTCGCCTCCTGCACTCCCGGCTCTTGTGCAACCCCAAATATAGCCAACCCCCAGCTTGGTTCGACCCGGACTCCTACTACTTTTGAAAGCACCTTTGTCACCCCCATCCAAAACCCCTGTAGTGCCGGGCATGACCAAAACATATGGGTATGATTCGCTGAGCTTCTCGAGCACCTCGCACACCTATCCTCCACCCCAAAAAATTTACTGAGCCGTGCTCCAGTCATATGTGCCCTGTGTAATACCTTAAACTGAATCAGGCTTAGCCTGGCACACGAGGACGATGAGTTTACCCTGCTTAGGGCATCTGCCCACAGCCCCTCCTCGATCTCCTCCCCCAGCTCTTCTTCCCATTTCTCTTTTAGTTCATCTACCATAGTCTCCCCTTCGTCCCTCATTTCCCTATATATATCTGACACCTTACCATCCCCCACCCATGTCTTTGAGATCACTCTGTCCTGCACCTCTTGTGTCGGGAGCTGCGGGAATTCCCTCACCTGTTGCCTCGCAAAAGCCCTCAGCTGCATATACCTGAATGCATTCCCTTGGGGCAACCCATATTTCTCGGTCAGCGCTCCCAGACTCACGAACTTCCCATCCACAAACAGATCTTTCAGTTGCGTTATTCCTGCTCTTTGCCACATTCCATATCCCCCATCCATTCCCCCCGGGGCAAACCTATGGTTGTTTCTTATCGGGGACCCCCCCAAGGCTCCAGTCTTTCCCCTATGCCGTCTCCACTGTCCCCAAATCTTCAGTGTAGCCACCACCACCGGGCTTGTGGTGTAGTTCCTCGGTGAGAACGGCAATGGGGCTGTCACCATAGCCTGTAGGCTAGTCCCCCTACAGGACGCCCTCTCTAATCTCTTCCACGCCGCTCCCTCCTCCTCTCCCACCCACTTACTCACCATTGAAATATTAGCGGCCCAATAATACTCACTTAGGCTCGGTAGTGCCAGCCCCCCCCTATCCCTGCTACGCTGTAAGAATCCCTTCCTCACTCTCGGGGTCTTCCCGGCCCACACAAAACCCATGATGCTCTTTTCAATCCTTTTAAAAAAAAGCCTTCGTGATCACCACCGGGAGGCACTGAAACACAAAGAGGGATCTCGGGAGGACCACCATCTTAACCGCCTGCACCCTCCCTTCCATTGACAGGGATACCATATCCCATCTCTTGAAATCCTCCTCCATCTGTTCCACCAACCGCGTTAAATTTAACCTATGCAATGTGCCCCAATTCTTAGCTATCTGGATCCCCAGGTAACGGAAGTCCCTTGTTACCTTCCTCAACGGTAGGTCCTCTATTTCTCTACTCTGCTCCCCTGGATGCACCACAAACAACTCACTTTTCCCCATGTTCAATTTATACCCTGAAAAATCCCCAAACTCCCCAAGTATCCGCATTATTTCTGGGATCCCCTCCGCCGGGTCCGCCACATATAGTAGCAAATCGTCCGCATACAAAGATACCCGGTGCTCTTCTCCTCCCCTAAGTACTCCCCTCCACTTCTTGGAACCCCTCAACGCTATCGCCAGGGGCTCAATCGCCAGTGCAAACAATAATGGGGACAGAGGGCATCCCTGCCTTGTCCCTCTATGGAGCCGAAAATATGCAGATCCCCGTCCATTCGTGACCACGCTCGCCACTGGGGCCCTATACAACAGCTGCACCCATCTAACATACCCCTCTCCAAAACCAAATCTCCTCAACACCTCCCACAAATAATCCCACTCCACTCTATCAAATGCTTTCTCGGCATCCATCGCCACTACTATCTCCGTTTCTCCCTCTGGTGGGGCCATCATCATTACCCCGAACAACCTCCGTATATTCGTGTTCAGCTGTCTCCCCTTCACAAACCCAGTTTGGTCCTCATGGACCACCCCCGGGACACATTCCTCTATTCTCATTGCCATTACCTTGGCCAGGACCTTGGCATCTACATTTAGGAGGGAAATAGGTCTATAGGACCCGCATTGTAGCGGGTCCTTTTCCTTCTTTAAGAGAAGCGATATTGTTGCTTCAGACATAGTCGGGGGCAGTTGTCCCCTTTCCTTTGCCTCATTAAAGGTCCTCGTCAGTACCGGGGCGAGCAAGTCCACATATTTTCTATAGAATTCGACTAGGGATCCATCCGGTCCCGGGGCCTTTCCCACCTGCATGCTCCTAATTCCTTTCACCACTTCTTCTACCTCGATCTGTGCTCCCAGTCCCACCCTTTCCTGCTCTTCCACCTTGGGAAATTCCAGCCGATCCAAGAAGCCCATCATTCTCTCCCTCCCATCCGGGGGTTGAGCTTCATATAATTTTTTATAAAATGTCTTGAACACTCCATTCACTCTCTCCACTCCCCGCTCCATCTCTCCTTCCTCATCCCTCACTCCCCCTATTTCCCTCGCTGCTCCCCTTTTCCTCAATTGGTGTGCCAGCAACCTGCTCGCCTTCTCCCCATATTCGTACTGTACACCCTGTGCCTTCCTCCATTGTGCCTCTGCAGTGCCTGTAGTCAGCAAGTCAAATTCTACATGTAGCCTTTGCCTTTCCCTGTACAGTCCCTCCTCCGGTGCTTCCGCATATTGTCTGTCCACCCTCAAAAGTTCTTGCAGCAACCGCTCCCGTTCCTTACTCTCCTGCTTCCCTTTATGTGCCCTTATTGATATCAGCTCCCCTCTAACCACCGCCTTCAACGCCTCCCAGACCACTCCCACCTGGACCTCCCCATTATCATTGAGTTCCAAGTACTTTTCAATGCACCCCCTCACCCTTAGACACACCCCCTCATCTGCCATTAGTCCCATGTCCATTCTCCAGGGTGGGCGCCCTCCTGTTTCCTCCCCTATCTCCAAGTCCACCCAGTGTGGAGCATGATCCGAAATGGCTATAGCCGTATACTCCGTTCCCCTCACCTTCGGGATCAATGCCCTACCCAGCACAAAAAAGTCTATTCGCGAGTAGACTTTATGGACATAGGAGAAAAACGAGAACTCCTTACTCCTAGGTCTGCTAAATCTCCACGGGTCTACACCTCCCATCTGCTCCATAAAATCTTTAAGTACCTTGGCTGCTGCCGGCCTCCTTCCAGTCCTGGACTTCGACCTATCCAGCCCTGGTTCCAACACCGTATTAAAATCTCCCCCCATTATCAGCTTTCCCATCTCTAGGTCCGGAATGCGTCCTAGCATCCGCCTCATAAAATTGGCATCATCCCAGTTCGGGGCATATACGTTTACCAAAACCACCGTCTCCCCCTGTAGTTTGCCACTCACCATCACGTATCTGCCCCCGTTATCCGCCACTATAGTCTTTGCCTCGAACATTACCCGCTTCCCCACTAATATAGCCACCCCCGTTTTTCGCATCTAGCCCCGAATGGAACACCTGCCCCACCCATCCTTTGCGTAGCCTAACCTGGTCTATCAGTTTCAGGTGCGTTTCCTGTAACATAACCACATCTGCCTTAAGTTTCTTAAGGTGTGCGAGTACCCGTGCCCTCTTTATCGGCCCGTTCAGCCCTCTCACGTTCCACGTGATCAGCCGAGTTGGGGGGCTTCCTACCCTCCCCCCTTGTCGATTAGCCATCACCTTTTTCCAGCTCCTCACCCGGTTCCCACGCAGCTGTATCTCCCCCAGGAGGTGCCCCCCCGCCCATCCTCTCCCATACCAGCTCCCCCCTCTCCCCAGCAGCAGCAACCCAGTAATTCCCCCCTCCCACACCCCCCGCTAGATCCCCCGCTAGCGTAATTACTCCCCCCATGTTGCTCCCAGAAGTCAGCAAACTCTGGCTGACCTCGGCTTCCCCCCGTGACATCGGCTCGCACCGTGCGACGCCCCCTCCTTCCTGCTTCTCTATTCCCGCCATGATTATCATAGCGCGGGAACCAAGCCTGCGCTTCTCCCTTGGCCCCGCCCCCAATGGCCAACGCCCCATCTCCTCCACCTCCCCTCCTCCCCCCATCACCACCTGTGGGAGAGAGAAAAGTTACCACATCGCAGGATTAGTACATAAAACCCCTCTTTGCCCCCCACATTCGCCCCACCACTTTGTTCGAACGTTCTTTTTAATAACCCGCTCATTCCAGTTTTTCTTCCACAATAAAAGTCCACGCTTCATCCGCCGTCTCAAAGTAGTGGTGCCTCCCTCGATATGTGACCCACAGTCTTGCCGGTTGCAGCATTCCAAATTTTATCTTCTTTTTATGAAGCACCGCCTTGGCCCGATTAAAGCTCGCCCTCCTTCTCGCCACCTCCGCACTCCAGTCTTGATAAGCGCGGATCACCGCGTTCTCCCATTTACTGCTCCGAGTTTTCTTCGCCCATCTAAGGACCATTTCTCTATCCTTAAAACGGAGGAATCTCACCACTATGGCTCTGGGAATTTCTCCTGCTCTCGGTCCTCGCGCCATCACTCGGTATGCTCCCTCCACCTCCAACGGACCCGCCGGGGCCTCCGCTCCCATTAACGAGTGCAGCATCGTGCTCACATATGCCCCGACGTCCGCTCCCTCCACACCTTCAGGAAGACCAAGAATCCTCAGGTTGTTCCTCCTTGCGTTGTTTTCCAGTGCCTCCAACCTTTCCACACATCGTTTCTGATGTGCCTCCTGCGTCTCCGTCTTCACCACCAGGCCCTGTATATCGTCCTCATTCTCGGCTGCCTTTGCCTTCACGACCCGAAGCTCCCGCTCCTGGGTCTTTTGTTCCTCCTTTAGCCCTTCGATCGCCTGTAGTATCGGGGCCAACAGCTCTTTCTTCATTTCCTTTTTGATCTCTTCCACACAGCATTTCAAGAACTCTTGTTGTTCAGGGCCCCATGTTAAACTGCCACCTTCCGACGCCATCTTGGTTTTTGCTTGCCTTCCTTGCCGCTGTTCTAAAGGATCCACTGCAATCTGGCCACTCTCTCCTCCTTTTTCCATCCGTATCCAGGGGGGATTCCCTTCTGGTTTACCGCACAGTGTTTTTAGCCGTCAAAATTGCCGTTGGGGCTCCTATCAAGAGCCCAAAAGTCCGTTTCACAGGGAGCTGCCGAAACGTGCGACTCAGCTGGTCATCGCCGCACCCGGAAGTCGTGACCGGCACTAATGACAGAGATTGGCTGGGACTCAGTTTGATTGATTTGGCTGGTAGCCAATGAACTGGCCCAAATGGCTGTGGTCTGCTCGATAACAGGTGGTGATTAGATCTTATCCAACTGAAGTGGCCCAGACACCCAAGGAGCTTTCAGTTTCAATTTTGGCAACTCGGAGGTAAATGATCCGGCTAAACTCTCTCCTGAAAGGTAAGAGTAGTGAACACCGCCCAGTCCATCACACAAACCTGCCTCCCATCCATTGACTCCATCTACACCTCCCGCTGCCTGGGGAAAGCGGCAGCATAATCAAAGACCCTCCCACCCGGCTTACTCACTCTTCCAACTTCTTCCGTCGGACAGAAGATACGGAAGTCTGAGAACACGCACGAACAGACTCAAAAACAGCTTCTTCCCCGCTGTTACCAGACTCCTAAACGACCCTCTTATGGACTGACCTGATTAACACTACACCCTGTATGCTTCACCCGGTGTTTATGTAGTTACATTGTGTACCTTGTGTTGCCCTATTATGTATTTTCTTTTTCTTTTCTTTTCTTCCCATGGACGAAATGATGTGTTGAGATGCTCGCCGAAAAATACTTTTCACTGTACCTCGGTCCACGTGACAATAAACAAATCCAATCCAATCCAATCCAAAAGGCAGAATTGACCCACTCTCTCTACAGAAAGATGGGAGCCTGACTGTGAACCTCGGGCTGAAGAAGTGCCGCATTTTTCTAAACTACAAGAACTCTGACAAGAGCAAATGACTCTCCAAAGACCATTACCAGCGGTAAACCAGATACATAACAGTGAGCACGTTGCGAAGAAAGTGTGCTAAAGAACTACCATCTGACACAAAGACTCTTATCCTTTGACCTTCATCCTTATTATTTTCACCCCCCCCCCCCCTCCCCCTCTGTGTGCGCCTGTGTTGTGTGTGTGGGTAGAGGGTGGGGCAGTTAGAGGGGGCAGTAGGTTAGCTTGATGTGCCCCAGTTGTGCTGACTGCAAATTTCATGGGGATGTCCGGTGGCAGAATGTAAGTGGAGGTCACACATTGGGTGGCTCCAGCTTGAGTCTCTGGTTTTTGGAATTTTATGCTCGGTTTCAGAGGACGTTTGTGGATGAGTTGAGGTGGGAAGTTATAAGGAAGGCAAGAAATGTCGAAGCCCCAGAAGAAGGGTTCTGGAAAGAAGGGGGCGAGTGAAGGACCGCTGGCGAGTGAGGCTGTGAGTCCTGCCTGAAGAAAGATGGCGGAGGCTGGGTCGCTGGGTGGGGCCACTCCCCTCACAGTGGAAACTCTGACCAAGGTGATGGTGGTGGATTTTGAGAGGCTGCTTGCCAAGCACATGGAGATGCTTCGGAGGTAGATGATGGCTTTGATGAAAGAGCGGGTGGAGGAGGCAATTGCCCAGGTAAAGGCGGCAGTGATGAAGACATCACTGAAGGTCTGGGAGCAAGGAGAGAAGTTGAAGGGGGTGGAGGAGGCCCTGTCACAGCACAGCGACCAGATCACCTCGGTGGGTGAGGACGGACAGGATCCGGTAGACTGTGGGTCGTATAGGTCCATATCTCTGCTGAATGTAGACGGCAAGATATTGGCAAAGGTGTTGGCCTTAAGGTTGTAGGAGTGCCTTCGAAAGGTGACTGGGGAGGACCAGGTGGGGTTCGTTAAGGGAAGACAGTTGTCCTCGAATGTGAGGAGGTTGTTGAGGGTGCTTTCTCTGCCAGAGGGGGGAGGGAGACGGAGGTGGTGGTGGTGGTGTTGGATGCGGAGAAAGCGTTCAATCGGGTGGACTTATTTGATGGTGGTAGTGGAGAAATTTGGGATTAGACCGAAGTTTGTAGTGAGTGTGTATAAGTGGGTGGGTGTATAAGGAGCTGATGGCGAGCGTGTGCACAAATAGCATCAATTCAGGGTATTTTGTATCACGTCGGGGTACGAGGCAGGGGTGTCCCACGTCTCCCCTGCTGACTGCATTGGTTATACAGCTTGGCCATTGAGCTCGGGGTTCTGGAAGGGGATAGTGAGGGAGGGTTGGAGGGGGGGGGGAGGTGGTGGAACACAGGGTGTCCTTGTATGCAGATGACTTGTTGATGTACATCTTGGAGCACAGCTCTTCAGTGGGGAGTATAATGGGGTTTCTCCAGAGATTTGCGACATTTTCAGGGTACAAGTTGAATTGATGGAAAAGTGAATACTTTGTGACCTCCCCTCTGGGAGTGGGAACGGGGGTTGGGGGGTGAGGGGGGGGGCTCCCATTTCCCCTTATTGGTGGCGTCTCATTCTAGGTATTTGGGGGTGCAGATTTCCCAGGATTGGGCATGGCTTTGGAAATTTAATTTCACTAGTTTGGTGGGGACGGTGAAGTCCCATTTGTCGAGTTGGGACAATTTCCTTCTGTCATTGACCCTGGGGGTGCAGGCAGTTAAAATGAATGTTTTGCTGCGATTCCTGATGGTGTTTTTTCGGGGGGTGGACAAGCTCCACGTTTGTTTGGGCGAGGAAGGTGATAGTGCAGAGGGGACGGCAGCTTGGGCCTCCCACATTTGGTGTATTATTATTGGATGGCAAATGGGATGGAGCTGGGAGGGGGGCTTTGAGGGTGAGGATGGAGGCGGGCTCTTGGGGACGTATTCGGTGAGTCCGGGGGTGGTGGCCACGATGAATATCTGGAGGCAGGTTTGGCAGCACTTCCAAGCTGGGGGCCGGGTCAGGGGGGATGCCGATTAGGGGGAATCACGGGTTCGAGCCGGGGGGGGGGGGGGGGGGCGGGGGGGGGGGGGGGGGGGGGGATGGATGCGAGGTTCCTGGGATGGGAGGAGAGAGGATTAAGGAAATGAAGGATCTGTTTCTGGGAGGGCGATTTGTGAGTTTGGAGGAGTTGGGCGAGAGATTTGGGTTGGTGAGGGGCAAAGGCTTCAGGTATATACAGGTACGGGACGTGGCGAGGAAGGTGGGGGGGGGGGGGTATGGGGGGGCGTTGTCTCGGTGATTTATGGGAGGATTTTGGAGGAGGACGGGGTGTCCATGGAGGAGGTGAAGGTAGCACGGTAGCAATGTGGTTAGCACTGTTGTTTCACAGCACCAGGGTCCCGGGTTAGATTCCCGGCTTGGGTCACTGTCTGTGCGGAGTCTGCACGTTCCCCCCGTGCCTGCGTGGGTTTCCTCCGGGTGCTCCGGTTTCCTCCCACAAGTCCTGAAAGACGTGCTGTTCTCCCTCTGTGTACCTGAACAGGCGCCGGAATGTGGCGACTCGGGGATCTTCACAGTAACTTTATTGCAGTGTTAATGTAAGCCTACTTGTGACAATAAAGATTATTATTAAGTGGGAGGAAGAGTTGGTGTTAGTGCTGGAAGGGGGTCTGAGGTGTGAGGGGCTGCGGAGGGTGAATGCCTCGACCCTGTGTGCGAGGTTGGGGCTGATACAGCTGAAGGTCGTGTACAGGGCGCACCTCGCAAAATCAAGGATGAACCTGCTGTTGGAGGGGGTGGAGGATGCCTGTGAGCGATGTCGGGGGTCCCCAAGAACCATGCTCATACGTTTTGGGGCCTGCCCGAAGCTGGAACAGTTTTGGAGGACGGTGTCCAGCACCATTTTGGGGGTTTTACATGTAGACGTGGAGCCGAGTCCCCTAGAAGCCATATTCGGGGTGTCGGAGCTGCAGACGGGTACGGGGGCAGATGTTTTAGCCTTTGCCTCGCTGATCACTCGCAGGCGGGACCTGCTGGGGTGGAGGTCAGCTTCCCCACCCTGATGAAGGGGGGGGTGAGGTTTGGGTGGTCTGGGGGGGTGGTTTTGTGGAGTTGTCGTGAATTATAGAACTGTTGAAAACTTGTTGAATAAAAATACTTTCAAAAAATACTGCATATTTCATGATAACTCTTGGTATAAATAAACAGTAATTGTATTTCACCTGGTGACTGTAATTATTGACTGGCCAAAGACATTGGGCATTTATTGGCTGGTTTAGCTCAGTGGGCTAGACAGCTGGTGTGTGATGCAGAACAAGGCCAGCAGCACGGGTTCAATTCCCATACTAGCTGAGAATTCGGAATTCTCCCTCCGTGTACCCGAACAGGCGCCGGAATGTGGCGACTAGGGGCTTTTCACAGTAACTTCATTGCAGTGTTGATGTAAGCCTACTTGTGACAACAAAGGATTTTTATCTTTGTCTTATGTGACTGTGGGGTCAGTGGGCTGCAATTGACCGCGCGCTTGCCCAGGGCGGTGTGACAGTATTATGCGTCGCTCAAACTACTTCTAGAACCTTCGCCATTTGTAACATATCTTTTATTTGCAGCGAAGTTTAAGCAAACGGCTGAAATAATGAACAATATTGCCAAGGGCAAGGGATGTTCAAAACATCAACAAGGAAACAATGTGGAAGGTGAGACTGAGAGAACGAGAGATTCCAGGGAATGCGTTAAATTGGGTGGGAAAGAGGAACATGAATAATGATGTCACAATCTGATCTCCCAAATAGAAACATTCTCCCTACTCGTCTGAAGCACCAGATAGAACTTAATTTATTTCCTGAAACACAAATAGGAACTGACACTTTTCAGAACATCCCATGTGAACTCCCACCAGGTCACTGGGCATGTTGGCATTGGGGAACTTGTGTATATTGTGATCTCGTAGTCTCCCCACTGATACATTGACTCATACCGAATGGCAATGGCTCTATACAAAGAACAAAGAACAAAGAAATGTACAGCACAGGAACAGGCCCTTCGGCCCTCCAAGCCCGTGCCGACCATACTGCCCGACTAAACTACAATCTTCTACACTTCCTGGGTCCGTATCCTTCTATTCCCATCCTATTCATATATTTGTCAAGATGCCCCTTAAATGTCCCTATCGTCCCTGCTTCCACTACCTCCTCCGGTAGTGAGTTCCAGGCACCCACTACCCTCTGCGTAAAAAACTTGCCTCGTACATCTACTCTAAACTTTGCCCCTCTCACCTTAAACCTATGCCCCCTAGTAATTGACCCCTCTACCCTGGGGAAAAGCCTCTGACTATCCACTCTGTCTATGCCCCTCATAATTTTGTATACCTCTATCAGGTCGCCCCTCAACCTCCTTCGTTCCAGTGAGAACAAACCGAGTTTATTCAATCGCTCCTCATAGCTTATGCCCTCCATACCAGGCAACATTCTGGTAAATCTCTTCTGCACCCTCTCTAAAGCCTCCACATCCTTCTGGTAGTGTGGCGACCAGAATTGAACACTATACTCCAAGTGTGGCCTAACCAAGGTCCTGTGCAGCTGCAACATGACTTGCCAATTCTTATACTCAATGCCCCGGCCAATGAAGGCAAGCATGCCGTATAACCTATAATCGAGCTGAATATCTGCAGCACCCAAGAAAGCAGAATTCTGCTGTCTCCGTGTGATTCTTTGATTCTTTTTCTGGATATTTTGTTCCCCGGAGTCAGTGGGCTCGATTTTCCCAAAAGGGAACAAAGTTCCTGAGCGAGCGCGTTTAGCCGCGTGTTTCCCTGCGCTCACAGTGCTGAGAACACATGGCTATTCAATGCGATTTGCATTGAATAAGGGGCCTAAACAGGGAACACACGCAAAGGCCACACATAGCCCGTGTTTTACAGCTCCCCATTGTAGCAAGAGATCGGGGTGCCATTTTTAACTGGCGTCCCGATCTCTGAGGCCCACAAACAAATCCCCAACCTCCCTCCCCCACCCCCCAAGCCTGAACACAACATGAGAGGATCCCCCCCCCCCCCCCCCCCCCCCCCCCACCACACCCCGGGTGGGCAACCCCGGCCAAATCACACTTGCGTAAAAATGCCAGCTTGGCATTGCCAACCAATTCTGCCGGGTACCCATCCGGCCCAGGGGCCTTCCCCGACTTCATACCCCTGATACTATCCAGCACCTCCCTCGGCCCCAGGGGCTCCTCCAAAGCCTGCCTCTTTGCTTCCTCCACCTGGGGAAATTCCAGCTCGTCCAGAAACCACCCCAAATCCCCCTCCTCTCCTCCTGGGTCTGCCTCATAAAGTCCCTAGTAATACTCTCTAAATGCCTCATTTATCTTCCCTGGCTCTGACACCACATCCCCAGCCCCAGTCCGGATCTTCAATATTTCCCTGGACGCAGCCTGCCTCCGCAGCTGGTGCGCCAGCATGCGGCTCGCCTTCTCCCCATACTCGTACTGCACCCCTCTTGCCCTACACAGTTGCCCTACCGCCCTCCCCGTTGTCAGCCTGTCAAATTGCCCCTGCAACTTTCCTCCTCCCCAATCCTCCACGGTGGGCACCCTCGAATATTCCCTGTCCACCTCCACTATCTCGCTCACTAGACGGCCATGTTCCGCCCTCCTTTCCTTATTCGCACGAACCGTAAATGAGATAATTTATCCCCGGATCACTTCCTTCAGTGCTTCCCAAAAAATGGCCGCCGACACCTCCCCATTCTGATTGAACTCCACATAATCCCTAATCGCCAACCGCACCTTATCACAAAACCTCCATCCGCCAACAACCCTGAGTCAAACCTCCGCCCCGGCCTCTGCTCTCGTCCCGTACTGAACCGAATATCCAGCCAGTGGGGTGCATGATAACTATCTCCGCATACTCTGCCCCCTCCACCCCAACCAAAATCTCCCGACTCACTACAAAGTAATCAATCCTCGAATACACCTTATAGACGTGTGAAAAGAAGGAATACTCCCTTCCCCCTGGGTTCTGAAAGCGCCATGGATCCACCATACCCATCCTCTCCATAAACCCCCCACCAGCTCCCTTGCCATTCGCACCCTACCCATCGACCTGGGGCTCTATCTATCCACCCTCGGCTCCAGGACACAGTTAAAATCTCTTCCCATGATCAACTGGTACGTGGCCAAAATCCGGGATTGCTGCCAACAACCCCCACATAAAACCCACATCATCCCAATTTGGGGCATACACATTTACCAACATTACCAGTGCCCCTTCCAATACCCGACTCACAATCACATATCTCCCACCTGGATCCCTCACCTCCTTCGTACTCACGAATCCCATTTTTTTGCTCATTAAAATCGCCACACCCCTCGATTTCAAATCAAACCACGAGTGAAAAACCTGCCCGACCCACCCCTTCCTTCACCTAACCTGGTCGTTGACACGGGGGGGTGTCTCCTGCAAAAAGACAATCCCCGCTTTCAAGCTCGTGAGGTGCGTGAACACCCGCGACCTTTTAACCGGCCCATTCATTCCCCGGACGTTCCACGTTATCAACCTTACCGGAGGCTTGCGCCTCCAATCCCCTCTACCGTCCGTCATCTTCCCCACTTAACTCCTGCCCCTTTAATTCCACTCTGTACCTATCCCATCCCAGATGGCCCCAATCTTCGCCCTTGACCATGTCATCTCTCACCCCCGCTGCGTCGCAGAAACCCCACCCCCACTTCCCCTTTCCCTCCTCCCCCCGGCCACCCCTCTTGGCCTCTCCCCCACCACCTCACTTCCGTTCACCAGCATAACCTGCTAGCGCGGCTGCCCCTGCCCAAAGGCACATCCTAATGACCCTCCCCCCCCACACTCCTCAGCTCCAAGAAGAAGGCCTCCCGCTGGCCTTACCCTCCCCCACCCAAACAAGGACTTCTCCTGAACTCCAGGTAGCCTTCTCCAAAAGCAAACAAACAGATGTTAAACACAAGCAGTCCCATAAAACAGGAGGGGGGATGGGAACATCCATCCCCACATAAACTTTTCACCCCTACAACTCCTTACAATCTCAACATTGAACAGAACCCGCCGCCCCCACCCCACCACAAAAAAAAGCAAAAATGCCCCAATCCCTACACCCACTTCAACATGCTCCCGCCCATTACATAGTGCCAGCACCCCGGTTCCCAAGCATTGTCCACTCAGTTCTCCCCCAGTTTATGCTCCTTAATGAAATCTTCGGCTGCTTCTGGGGTCTCGAAATAATACTCCCGGCCTCCAAACATCACCCATAATTTCCCCGGGTAGAGCCCCCCAAACCTGATCTGCCGCCGGTACAGCACAGCCTTGGCCTTGTTGAAACCTGCCCGCCGTTTTGCCAACTCGGCTCCGATGTCCTGATACATCCGGACGTTATTTCCCTCCCAGTCGCAGCTACGCTTCTCCCTGGCCCACCGTAGAATTTTCTTTCTCCACAAATTTATGGAGTCTCACGATCACCGCGGTCCCCAGCTCTAGGCTTTTGCCTCAGAGACCTATGCGCTCGGTCCACTTCAGGTGCCTTATCTAGCACCCCTTCTGCCACCAGTCCTGCCAGCATCCTCGAGACGTACCTCGTGGCACTCACACCTTCCACTCCTTCAGGCAGGCCCACTATTCGCAGGTTCTGCCTTCTCGAGGCGTTCTCCTGCTCCTCCACCTTTGCCCTCAGTGTTTTACAGAGGTCTCCTAGGAGCCCCACCTCCGCCTCCAGAGCCACCACACGCTGTGGTCCGAGATCACTCCTTCAGTCTCCCCAATCTGTGACCCCTGCACCTCCAAACACCTCTCCATCCGCCCCAAAGTACTCTTCAGGGATGCCACAGCTTCTGCAATGCCCTTTGCATGATCCTCATGCATTTCATTCCTCTGTTTATGGAATTCCTCCTTGATAAAAGTCATCAGTTCCTGTACCTGGGGCCTTACACCTTGCCCCTCCGCCGCCTGCATGCTGGAAGAGACTGTCTGTGAAGCACAAGACTGCTTCAACCTTCCAGCCAAACCTCTCACTGTTTTCTGCCGGGTCCGGTGATCAGAAGACATACCATTCCAGGGACTACTCCTCTAACATTCACCTACGCCTTTTCATCAAAATTCCACCCGGATCTGGGTAAAAAGAGCCCTTTTCTGTGACTTTGAACAGGAACAGCCCTTTATGTGACCAATCACTCCGTGGTCACAAGCGGAAGTCTCAAACTCCCCATCTTGTTACTTGGAGAAAGCCAAGTCCTTTCCAGCAATATCGGAGCAGAAAACGAACAGTAGAAGGACAGGCATTCGGATGCGTAAAGAGTTCTCAGGCTTTCCTTGGCTACTGGATGTGTCATTGCTTTCTCTTTGATTATTTCCCTTGTTTTGTGATTCCATGCACCACACACCATGAAAGACCCGAGACAAAGGGTAATGAAAGGCCCAGAAGGAGGGGAATGAAAGATGGTATGAGGAGGTCCGCATGAGGCAGGTGATTGATGTGACAGTGGGGGAGCATGTTAGTGATAGTGACGACAACTTGGTGCAATTTAAGTTTGTTATGGACAAGGAAATAGACAAATTGCAGAAAAAGGTCTTGGATTGGGGGAGAGCAGACTTTAGTAAAATATGGCAGGATCTGGCCAAGGTAGATTGGAACAAGTTACTGGTGGGGAGATCTACAGAAGAGCAGTGGTGGGTGTTCAAAGAGGAAATGTGGAGGGTACAGACCCAACATGTTCCCTCTAGGGTAATAGGAAGGAGTAACACGCCCAGAGAACCCTGGATGACCAGAGATATTCAGGATACAATGAGAAGGAAAAGAGAGATTTTTAACAAATACAAGGGGAGCAAATCTACAGAGTCATTAGTGGGGTACAGAAAGTGCAGGATGGATCTTAAGAAAACAATTAGGAGAGCAAAGAGGGATATGAGAAATCTCTAGCTGGTAAAAGTAGGGAAAATACCAAGATATTCTATAAGTATATCAATGGGAAGAGGATAACGAGGGAAGAGTAGGGCCCATTAAGGACCAAGGGGGGAAGCTGTGGATGGAGCCAGAGGACATTGGTAGGGTGTTGAACGAATATTTCACATCTGTCTTCACCCAAAAGAACGAGGAGATAGATATGGAATTCAGGGAGAGAGACTGTGAGATTATTGAGCAAGTTGTCATAGGGAGTGACAAGGTATTGATTGATTGATTGATTTGATTTATTGTCACATGTACCGAAGTACAGTGAAAAGTATTTTTCTGCGGCCGAGGAACGTACACGGTACGTACATAGTAGACAAAAGAATAATCAACAGAGAACATTGACAAATGGTACATCGACAAACAGTGATTGGTTACAGTGCGAAACAAGGGGCCAAACAAAGCAAATACATGAGCAAGAGCAGCATAGGGCGTCGTGAATAGTGTTCTTACAGGGAACAGATCAGTCCGAGGGGGAGTCGTTGAGGAGTCTAGTAGCTGTGGGGAAGAAACTGTTCCTATGTCTAGATGTGCGAGTCTTCAGACTTCTGTATCTTCTGCCTGATGGAAGGGTCTGGGAGAGGGCAAAGTCTGGGTGGGAGTGGTCTCTGATAATGCTGTCTGCCTTCCTGAGGCAGCGGGAGGTGTATACAGAATCAATGTGGGGGTGGCAAGCTTGTGTGATGCGTCGGGCTGAGTTCACCACACGCTGCAGTTTCTTACGATCTTAGGCCGAGCAGTTGCCATACCAGGCTGTGATGCAGCCAGATAGGATACTCTCTATGGCACATCTGTAGAAGTTTGCGAGAGTCGATGCAGACATGCCAAATTTCTTTAGCTTCCGTAGGAAGTAGAGACGTTGTTGGGTTTTTTTGACTGTTGCATCAACGTGAGTGGACCAGGACAGACTGCTGGTGATGGTGACCCCCAGGAACTTAAAGCTATCGACCATCTTCACTTCCCATTGATGCAGACGGGAATGTGTCGTGCTATGCTTCCTGAAGTTGATGATCAGTTCCTTGTTCTTTCCGACATTTAGACAGTGGTTGTTTTCGGTACACCATGCAACCAAGTGATCTATAGTCTATATTTGGAACTGTACAGAGCTAAAGCTTACCAATAAAAGTGTTTTGATTAAACACAAGCCTCAAGATCTCATCGATGAGCCATCACCACTGCAACACGTTAAGCACGTAATGACATGGGGTCAGAATATGAAACTTCGGTGGTGGGTTAAGTTGTACCTGAGTCCGGACGCCAGCAGACATGGAGGGAAGGCTCGTTTGTAAACCCGTGGATCACACAAGGAGTAGGGGGATGCTCCAGCAATCAGTGTTGCCCTCAAGGAACGTTTCCAAACCCATAAATATAGAAGTACTTGATCAAACTGATGTCTCCGTGGAAGCAAATAGTAATGAACGTCATGTGCCAGAAGAGGTAGCCGTTATTGCAGTTCCTGTTAATGTCGATCCTGTGGAAGCATCTCAGACAACAGAATTATACCACTCTACAAGAAACAGAAAACTCCTCGATAACCTCGATTTATAATTGTCTAACTCATGTATATAATGTTGGGTGAGAATTTAGACTGAGTAATTTAGTTATTGAAGATTGTATAAAGGAGTTAAAGGGGGAGGGATGTGGTGATTGTCCCTTTAAAGGCAACACAGCTGAGTAAGGGTCACATGGCTTGGGGGACCAATTGGGAGTTGAGTGGGTAATCACCCCAAGGGGTGGAGTCCTCTCTTAGGCAGGAGACATGTAGGGGACTAGGTTCAACCAAGTGTCTGCTGTACAGTTCTCATTAACAAATACCTTTTTGTGTTTCTAATGAAGTCTGTGCAGTGCATCCTCACAATTCAGTGATCTGTCTGCACAGCTTCCGAAGTCTGTTTGGACCTTCAGTATTCTTTTCACTGTTTATATAATACTCATATCAGCTTCATCCACTCCTTTCCATCAATGTCTCCTTATAATGTTATGCTCCCATCTACACTCATTACTGTATCAGAATTTCTTATGTCCTGATTGTGCCAAGTAATTAATAAATAAAGGGAATTGCTGAGACCCCAGTATAGATTATTACGGTTCACCACTGGTGACCTCATTGCAATGCGAGCAGATGTCCATCATTCCCACTCTTTGTCTTCTGCCGCCTAATCAAAACCCCGAGTAGGTCAATCATTTGCCTTCAATTGCACATGCTTTAAGTTTGGTTTACAGTCTTTTAAATGGAATTTTATTGAATGCCCTCTGGAAATCCACATAAACGACATCTATTAACATCCTGTCTGCTACTTTCATTACCTCCTCAAAAAATTCAATTAGGTTCATTAGACATGACTTTCCATTTACAAATCCGTGTTGGCTGTCTCTCATCAGTGCAAATTAAGTACTCTGTCCCTAATTATAGATTTCAATAACATTTCAATAGATTATCATAGAATTTACGGTGCAGAAGGAGGCCATTCGGCCCATCGGGTCAGCACCGGCTCTTGGAAAGAGCACCCTACCCAAGGTCAACACCGCCACCCTATCCCCATAACCCAGTAACCCACCCAACGCTAAGGGCAATTTTGGACACTAAGGGCAATTTATCATGGACAATCCACCTAACGTTCCCACAACATATGTTAGACTAAAGGCCTTGAATTCCTTGGTTTCTCTACCTCACCTTTCTTAAATGGGGGAGATACAGTTGCAGTTTTCCAATTTGGAGAGGCAACTTTTTAACTGGGGGAACTTTGGTAGATGATGGCTAAAGCATCTGTAATTTCCTCATCAATTTCTTTTAAAACCTGGGGTTCTGGCGATTTGTCACACTTTAGTGATCACTCTTTCTAACACTCTTTTCTTTCTTAAGTAGCTTTAGTGAGTTCCAGTCCTTGATTTGTTATGAGTTTGCCAGGAATACCTGGTATGCTATCCTCCTCCTCACCTGTGGAGACTGGTCCAAATATATTTACTCAATGAGTCTCCCATTTCCTTATTTTAATTTGCAATATTCTGTTCCTAAAGGGCTCACAGTGCCCATTACCATCCTGAATCTACTAATATATTGGCACAAACAACATTGGCGAACCCACGTTAGCTGTCACTAGAGGCCAGTGAGGCTAGAAATAGGAAGATAGAGCAGCTAAACACGTGGCTAAACAGCTGGTGTAGGAGGGAGGGTTTCCATTATCTGGACCACTGGGAGCTCTTCCGGGGCAGGTGTGACCTATATAAGAAGGACGGGTTGCATCTAAACCGGAGAGGCATAAATATCCTGGCCGCGAGGTTTGCTAGTGTCACACGGGAGGGTTTAAACTAGCATGGCAGGGGGCTGGGCACGGGAGCAATAGGTCAGAAGGTGAGAGCATTGAGGGAGAACTAGGGAATAGGGACAGTGGGGCTCTGAGGCAGAGCAGACAGGGAGAAGTTGCTGAACACAGCGGGTCTGGTGGCCTGAAGTGCATATGTTTTAATGCAAGAAGTATTACGGGTAAGGCAGATGAACTTAGAGCTTGGATTAGTACTTGGAACTATGATGTTGTTGCCATTACAGAGACCTGGTTGAGGGAAGGGCAGGATTGGCAGCTAAACGTTCCAGGATTTAGATGTTTCAGGCGGGATAGAGTGGGATGTAAAAGGGGAGGCGGAGTTGCGCTACTGGTTCAGGAGAATATCACAGCTGTACTGCGGGAGGACACCTCAGAGGTCAGTGAGGCTATATGGGTAGAGTTCAGGAATAAGAAGGGTGCAGTCACAATGTTGGGGGTTAACTACAGGCCTCCCAACAGCCAGTGGGAGATAGAGGAGCACATGGTAGACAGATTTTGGAAAAGAGTAAAAACAACAGGGTTGTGGTGATGGGAGACTTCAACTTCCCCAATATTGACTGGGACTCACTTAGTGCCAGGGGCCTAGACGGGGCGGAGTTTGTAAGGAGCATCCAGGAGGGCTTCTTAAAACAATATGTAGACAGTCCAACTAGGGAAGGGGCGGTACTGGACCTGGTATTGGGGTATGAGCCCGGCCAGGCCATAGATGTTTCAGTAGGGGAGCATTTCGGTAACAGTGACCACAATTCAGTAAGTTTTAAAGTACTGGTGGACAAGGATAAGAGTGGTCCTCGGATGAATGTGCTAAATTGGGGGAAGGCTAATTATAACAATATTAGGCGGGAACTGAAGAACATAGATTGGGGGCGGATGTTTGAGGGCAAATCAACATCTGACATGTGGGAGGCTTTCAAGTGGCAGTTGAAAGGAATTCAGGACCAGCATATTCCTATGAGGAAGAAGGATAAATACGGCAATTTTCGGGAACCTTGGATAACGAGAGATATTGTAGGCCTCATCAAAAAGAAAAAGGAGGCATTTGTCAGGGCTAAAAGGCTGGGAACAGACAAAGCCTGCGTGGAATATAAGGAAAGTAGAAAGGAACTTAAGCAAGGAGTCAGGAGGGCTAGAAGGGGTCACGAAAAGTCATTGGCAAATAGGGTTAAGGAAAATCCCAAGGCTTTTTACACGTACATAAAAAGCAAGAGGGTAGCCAGGGAAAGGGTTGGCCCATTGAAGGATAGGCAAGGGAATCTATGTGTGGAGCCAGAGGAAATGGGCGAGGTACTAAATGAATACTTTGCATCAGTATTCACCAAAGAGAAGAAATTGGTAGATGTTGAGTCTGGAGAAGGGTGTGTAGATAGCCTGGGTCACATTGAGACCCAAAAAGACGAGGTCCCCAGGGCCTGATGGGATCTACCCCAGGCTACTGAAGGAGGCTGGAGAGGAAATTGCTGAGGCCTTGACAGAAATCTTTGGATCCTCACTGTGTTCAGGGGATGTCCCGGAGGACTGGAGAATAGCCAATGTTGTTCCTCTGTTTAAGAAGGGTAGCAAGGATAATCCCGGGAACTACAGGCCGGTGAGCCTTACTTCAGTGGTAGGGAAATTACTGGAGAGAATTCTTCGAGACAGGATCTACTCCCGTTTGGAAGCAAATGGACGTATTAGTGAGAGGCAGCACGGTTTTGTGAAGGGAAGGTCGTGTCTCACTAATTTGATAGAGTTTTTCGAGGAGGTCACTAAGATGATTGATGCAGGTAGGGCAGTGGATGTTGTTTATATGGACTTCAGTAAGGCCTTTGACAAGGTCCCTCATGGTAGACTAGTACAAAAGGTGAAGTCACACGGGATCAGGGGTGAGCTGGCAAGGTGGATACAGAACTGGCTGGGTCATAGAAGGCAGAGAGTAGCAATGGAAGGATGCTTTTCTAATTGGAGGGCTGTGACCAGTGGTGTTCCACAGGGATCAGTGCTGGGACCTTTGCTCTTTGTAGTATATATAAATGATTTGGAGGAAAATGTAACTGGTCTGATTAGTAAGTTTGCAGACAACACAAAGGTTGGTGGAATTGCGGATAGCGATGAGGACTGTCGGAGGATACAGCAAGATTTAGATTGTTTTGAGACTTGGGCGGAGAGATGGCAGATGGAGTTTAATCCGGACAAATGTGAGGTAATGTATTTTGGAAGGTCTAATGCAGGTAGGGAATATACAGTGAATGGTAGAACCCTCAAGAGTATTGAAAGTCAAAGAGATCTAGGAGTACAGGTCCACAGGCCATTGAAAGGGGCAACACAGGTGGAGAAGGTAGTCAAGAAGGCATACGGCATGCTTGCCTTCATTGGCCAGGGCATTGAGAATAAGAATTGGCAAGTCATGTTGCAGCTGTATAGAATCTTAGTTAGGCCACACTTGGAGTATTGTGTTCAATTCTGGTCGCCACACTACCAGAAGGATGTGGAGGCTTTAGAGAGGGTGCAGAAGAGATTTACCAGAATGTTGCCTGGTATGGAGGGCATTAGCTATGAGGAGCGGTTGAATAAACTCGGTTTGTTCTCACTGCAACGAAGGAGGTTGAGGGGAGACCTGATAGAGGTCTACAAAATTATGAGGGGCATAGACAGAGTGGATAGTCAGAGGCTTTTCCCCAGGGTAGAAGGGTCAATTACTAGGGGGCATAGGTTTAAGGTGAGAGGGGCAAGGTTTAGTGTAGATGTATGAGGCAAGTTTTTTACACAGAGGGTAGTGTGTGCCTGGAACTCGCTACCGGAGGAGGTGGTGGAAGCAGGGACGATATTGACATTTAAGGGGCATCTTGACAAATAATGAATAGGATGGGAATAGAGGGATACGGACCCAGGAAGTGTAGAAGATTGTAGTTTAGTCGGGCAGCATGGTCGGCACGGGCTTGGAGGGCCGAAGGGCCTGTTCCTGTGCTGTACATTTCTTTGTTCTTTGTTCTTTGTTGGAAGCAGGACCCAAAATCCCGCGAGTCGGAAAACAAGATTCTCGCCGGCGAAATCTTTGAAGGGCCTTCCTTGAAGGCACATGGGAGGGGGGGTAGTTCCCCTTTAGTGCGTGTGGAGGGAGGTTACCCTTTTGCCTGTGTGGGGTGTGGGACTGCCCCAATGCCTAAAGGGATTCCCCTATGACCGTGGATGGGTGGTGGGTGGCGGGGGAGGGGGAGTTTATTTCTAACGCTGACCGGGGCACGGTGGCGTCCTGATCTCCGTGACCAGCTCTATCAGGCACTGCCCCCTCCCCCCCAGAGTGATGTCAGAAACCACACCCCCAGATTCTCTGCGGCTGGCTGCAGAGATTCGCATCGGGTTTCTCACTGAAACTGACATTCTGAGCTGTCCATATCCATTTGTAATTTTCTTCTCATTGCAACTTGCTTTCCCATCTATTTTAGTGTCGCCTGCAAGTTTGACTGTAGGACCTTCAGTCCCTGTGTCCAAGTCATTGATGTAGATTGTAAATAGGTAAGACCCAAGGACTCCCCACTAGTCACAGCTTGCCAACCAGAAAAAGACGCATTTATCCTCACTCTCTGTTTCCTGTTGGTTAGCCAGTTCTCTAATAAGTTAATATATTACCCCAGCCCTGTGGGATCTTTCTTATATATTGACCTTTTGAGCGGCACCGTATCAAATGCCCCCTGGAAGTCCAGATACATTTACAGGACCCCCATTACCCACTTTGTTATATCGTCGAAGAACTCCATCAAATTAGACAAACATGATTTACCCTTCATAAAAGACGAAGATGGCCATTCAGCCCATCCATTTACAGCGCCTTCAGTGCTGTACCTCATTGTTTCTTAAGTGATTCTGGGTTTTTGCCTGCACTGGTTTAACTGGGAGCCCATTTAGTGCAGTACCAGGTACCCATTACTAGGTTGGGACTCTTCAAACAAATTCCGTGTAAACTGTCAAAGCTCTCAGAGAAGACAGATCTAATGAAACCCAAGTCCCAGAGTTGAAAGGCTACTGCACAATTGAATACTCCAGGAAAGAACTTTACTGTGATTACATTTGGGTACGGGATGTCCAATTGTCAGCACTGGTCTCCAGACTAGTTTCACCCAGAAGCATTGAAGAGGAATATTTCAGAAATTATTTTCCCTAATTGGATTTGGATATTCTGCCTATAATGGGGACTAACTGGCACCGAGGTGAGTAAGGAGTCATGGCGAGTTGTAGAAGCAACACAACGCTACAGGATAGGCAAGATTGACCAGCTGGCCTATTCCTGTCCAAATATATGTTATATATGTGTTATATGTGCTTATTTATATACATATATATGTTATGTATGCTTATTTATACACATATGTTTATATGTGTGTGTTATATACGTTATATATGTTATATAAATATATATATATATACCACTGCTTTTCACCTTGTGAAGCAGCAAATTTTACCTAAAATACAAGTTGAAAATATATATTTTTTAAATTTAGAGTACCCAATTCATTTTTTCCAATTAAAGGGCAATTTAGCGTGGACAATCCACCCACCCTGCACATTTTTGGGTTGTGGGGGTGAAACCCACACAAACACGGGAAGAATGTGCAAACTCCACACGGACAGTGACCCAGAGCCGGGATCGAACCCGGGGCCTCAGCGCCGCGAGGCAGCAGTGCTAACCACTGCGCCACCGTGCTGCCCTACAAGTTGAAAATATAAAAGATGTTCGTGAACATTGGATTAAAGAATTAAAAGGGAGGGGCTGAATTTTCTAGCCCTCTGCTGGCGGAACATTCTAGTGCTGCCAATGGCGACCATCCGCTGCTAGAAAACACAACATGGTGGGGGGCAGGGGGGTTGGTAAATCCCATTCCTCAAAGTCTTTGTTACCTATTCTGGGCTGCATTCTTTGAAGACGGTGAGATGCAGCCAGGCCTGGAAAGCTAGGAACTCAAAGCAGTAATTAAATAATAAAAGTCACATCACTCGCCTGAAAATGGAGGAGTGGCTGTTGGCAATATTTGAGGAGGAATGCTTGTTATTTTGATTTGAAATTCCTCTTACCATAGTGTTAAAATAAACATCTAGTCACCTCCATTACAATAGTGGGCAGGGGAAAATTATATAAAAGTTTCTAGATTACAATGTCTACTTATTAAGTGTCAATATGGCTGACTTTAAGTGAACAAAGAGCAAAGAAAAGTACAGCACAGGAACAGGCCCTTCGGCCCTCCAAGCCCGTGCCGACCATGCTGCCCGTCTAAACTAAAACCTTCTACACTTCCTGGATCCGTATCCCTCTATTCCCATCCTATTCATGTATTTGTCAAGATGCCCCATAAACGTCACTATCGTAAGTGGATTTTTTAAGGACATTTTAAAACGTTTAGTCTCGAGAGTGGGATATCACTAGCATTAATTTCCATTCCTAGATGCTCTAAGAAGGTGGTGGTGGACTGCCTTCTGGGACTGGCTTTGGGTGTCTGTGTGGAGTCTGCACGTTCTCCCCGTGTGTGCGTGGGTTTCCTCCGGGTGCTCCGGTTTCCTCCCACAGTCCAAAGATGTGCAGGTTAGATTGGGTTACAGGGTTAGAGCCGGAGAGTGGGCCTGGTGGGGTGCTTTTTCAGAGGGTTGGTGCGGACTTGATGGGCCAAATAGCCTCCTTCTGCACTGCAGGGATTCTATGATTCATTAGTCGTAGTTTGATACAACTAAGGGGCTTGCACATCCAAGGGTAGTTAAGAGTCAACCTTAGGAGGATTGGCACGGTGGTGCTGTGGTTAGCACTGCTGCCTCACGGCGCTGAGGACCCAGGTTCGATCCCGGCCCCGGGTCACTGTCCGTGTGGAGTTTGCACATTCTCCCCGTGTCTGCGTGGGTCTCACCCCCACAACCCAAAGATGTGCAGGTTAGATGGATTGGCCACGCTAAATTGCCCCTTAATTGGAAAAAAAATGTCAACCATTGGTGGGGACTGAAGTAATTTATAAACCAGTTATAGACAAGTAAGGACATCAAGTTTGCTTGCTGAAGAACATTAGTGAACAGATTAGGTTTTTACAATATTTCAACGGCCTCTTGGTAATTTTTATTGGCACCAGAGTTTCATTTCCAGGTTGTTTTATTCATTAAACTGAATTACAATTTTAGAGCATGATCCCCAGTTATTGCTGGTTTTGAGCAAAAATGAAAACTGTGAAACTGAAATAATGTCCGTCTTAATAGTGAAGATAAAGAATAAAGCAGAGCTATTAAATCCTGAAGATTATGGTACTGTTTTATAGATGGAGACACTGAGGAGAAGACGACAGAGGAGAAAGCGACAGAGGAGAAGGCGACAGAGGAGAAAGCGACAGAGGAGAAAGCGACAGAGAAGAAGGCGACAGAGGAGGTGGCGACAGAGGAGAAAGCGACAGAGGAGGTGGCGACAGAGGAGAAAGCGACAGAGGAGGTGGCGACAGAGGAGAAGGCGACAGAGGAGAAAGCGACAGAGGAGGTGGCGACAGAGGAGGTGGCGACAGAGGAGGTGGCAACAGAGGAGAAGGCGACAGAGGAGGTGGCGACAGAGGAGAAGGCGACAGAGGAGAAAGCGACAGAGGAGGTGGCGACAGAGGAGAAAGCGACAGAGGAGGAGACAGATCTCCCCAATTCAGGGAATATTGAAGTTACTCCCCCAATTGATCCACCCACCCCATCATCACCGACAGAAAGTGCTGAAGATGAAGATAATTCTGCCAACGAGCAAGTAAGTGGCCCAAAGGATCTACTCTTTTTCCACTTCAACTATTATTATTATTTGTATTATTATTTTTTTTTAAAAACGCATTTATTCAAACTTGTATCAAAGTAGGTTACAGCAGGGCGACTATCGGTGACGGTGGGCGGGAGGCGGCCGCACAATGGAGGGCTCCCATTCGGGAACGGCATTTTCGGGGCAAAAGCAGGGAGAAGGCACAGAGGCGGCACAGTGAAGAAAAATGTCGAGGGTGAGCAAGAAAACGTCCGTAAAGAAAACAGCTGAAGGTCCGTCGGGGAGTGGAAAGGTGACCGCGGGGTCACCGAGGAAAATGGAGGCTGGAGCACCAGGGGAGGACGCATTGTTTACGGCTGAAGAAATAACTAAAGTAATGGCTGCGGAATTCGAAAGGCAGTTTACAAGATACATGGAGACTATGAGGAAGGAGATGAGGGAGGTTTTGAGTGCGCTGGTGGAGGAGGCGGTTTCCCCGGTGAGGACGGAGGTGACGAGCGCAGTGGCGGAGGTGCGAGAGCAAGGGGAGGCGCTGAAGGAAGTGGAAGAGACGTTATTGCAGCACGGTGATCAACTTGCCTCGATGGGGAAGTAGATGCGGAAGGTAATGGACACTAACAAGGATCTGCAAGGAAAAATGGAAGACCTGGAAAACAGATTCAGGCGACAGAATTTGAGGATTGTGGGGCTGCCCGAAGGAGTTGAAGGACCGAGGCCGACTGAGTATTTTGCCGTGATGCTGGCAAAATTATTGGGGGAGAGGGAGGATCCCTCCCGATATGAACTGGATCGGGCTAATCGGTCGTGGAGGCCTGTACCAAAGGCGAGTGAGCTGCCAAGGGCAGTGACTCTGTGCTTCCGTAGGTACAGGGTGAAGGAGAAGGTCCTGAGCTGGGCCAAGCAGAAGCGGGTGGTGCAGTGGGCTGGAGCTGGTATACGTGTATACCAGGACTTTACGGTGGAGCTGGCGAGGAGGCGGGCTGCCTTCAACCGGGTGAAGTGGGCACTGTACATTAGCAAGGTGCAGTGCGGCATTGTATATCCAGCGAAGCTGAGGGTGACTTACAAGCTCCGGGACTTTTATTTTGGAACGGCGGAAGCGGCGGAGGAGTTTGCGAAGGCAGAAGGACTGTGGCAGAACTGAGAAATTGAGAAATGGCCATGTGCCGATGTAACCTCATGACTGTATTTTCTTCTTTTTTTTGTTTCACTGTGTGCGGGTGTATGGGCTAAAGGAGCCAATGTTGTATATATTTGGACAAGGGAAGTGATGGGACTTTCAGTCGAAAAGAGGGCTCTTTGGGGTGTAGGTGGATATGCGGGGTTTGTGTGCTAAAAGGGGATCTCTGGGCTTTCCTAGGGCCGGGCAAGGGGGAAAGGGACCCAGGCGGGGGCCTCCACGCTGGCCGGTTTAAGCCGGCCAGTGAACGGGAGTGAGGTGGGGGGAGGGGCTGCGGCCATCGGAGCCTGGCAGAACAGGGTCACGAGTGGTCTAGCCGGGGTGGAAAGTTGGGGGGAAGGAACCGAGGTTGGGGGGAGGAGTTTTACAAGAGGCAGTGGACGGGAGGAGTTGGTGACTTGGGGGGGGTACAACTCTTGGGTATCATGTACGGTACTCTTTCAGAGGTTGGATGGCGTTGAGTGTAGGGGGGTAGCGGGGGAGAGTGGACTCTATAGGTCAATGGTGACCATGGGTGGTCCCGGACTCCTTTTTCTTTTTCTCCTTTGTTTTTTTGTTTCCACCGTGGGAGGGTTTGTTTTATTGGATGCATATATTGACAGGTGGGCCCTTGTTTGCGGTGGTGGGAGGATGGGATCATTGGTATTGTTAAGGGGATTGATTTTGTATTTGTTACCGTTTACTGTTTGTGGGAGGAGTGTAAATTTTGAAGGAAAATGTGAAAATGGAGAATAAAAACATTTTTTAACAAAAGAAGGTTACAGCAAATAAACACCCCGGGAAACAGTCTTCCCAACAATCAACTATAGAGTTTGGACAGATTTTCCTCCTTTTTCAGCCCCCCCGCACCCCCCCGCGACGAACAGCTCCTCAAACACGGTCACAAACATCCCCCACCTTTTCTCAAACTCCCCTGCTGAGCCCCTTAACTCATACTTTATCTTCTCTAACCGCAGGAAGTCATACAGGTCACCCAACCAAGCTGCTACCCCCTGTGACGATGCCGACCGCCACTCCAGTAAAATTCGTCGCCATGCAATCAGAGAGGCGAAGGCCACGACATCGGCCTTCCTCCTCTCCATGAGCTCCGGCTTCTCTGAAACCCCAAATATCGCCACCAAAGGGTCCGGGTCCACTCCCTCCTCCACTATCCTGACTAAGACCGCGAACACTCCCGCCCAGAATCTTCCCAATTTTTCACAACCCCAAAACATGTGCGCATGATTCACTGGCCCCCGCCCATACCTCTCACACTCATCTGCTACCCCCTGAAAGAACCCACTCATTCTCGCCCGAGTCATATGCACCCTGTGCACCACCTTAAACTGTATCAGGCTCATCCTTGCACAAGAGGAGGTCCCGTTTACCCTTCGCAGTGCCTCACTCTATACTCCCCAATTCATTCCATTCCCAACTCCGCTTCCCATTTCTCCTTGATCTTCACCACCCGCTCGCCTCCCTGCTCCCCCAGCCACTTATATATATCCCCAATTATTCCCTCCCCTTCCACATCCGGAAGCAGCAATCGCTCCAGCAGGGTGTATCCCGGCAATCTAGGGAACCCCCTCCAGATCATTCGCGCAAAGTCCCTAACCTGTAGATACCTGAACTCACTCCCCCTCGGCAGCTCTACCCTCTCCCTTAGCTCCTCCAGACTGGCCAACCATTCCTCCAAATACAAATCCCTCACCTTGACCAGCCCCACTTCCCTCCACCTCCTGTATACACTATCCATCCCCCCCGGCTCAAACCTATGATTCTCACACAGCGGCGTTAGCACCGACATCCCTTCCATCCTAAAATGCCTCCTCAGCTGATTCCATATCTTCACCGTGGACTGCACCACTGGTCTCCCTGAATACCTACTCAGAGCCATTGGCAATGCTGCTGTCACCATAGCCCTCAAACTAGACCCCATCCAATTCCTCCTCCATCCTAACCCACTCTACCCCTTCTCCTTCCCACCACCGCCGCACCTTGTCCACATTCGCCGCCCAATAATAATGAAGCATGTTTGGCATTGCCAACCCCCCCTGCTGCCTCTGTAGCAGGGTCCTCCCCACCCTCAGTACCTTCCCCACCCATACAGAGTCCGAGATGATTGTGTCCACTTTCCGAAAAAAGGCCTTTGGTATAAAGATCGGGAGAGCCTGAAAGATAAACAAGAACCTCGGCAGAATATTCATTTTCACCACTTGGACCCTCCCCGCCAACGTTAAGTGCAGTGTATCCCACCTCTTAAGATCCTTCCTGGCCTCCTCCACCAGCTTCGTTAAGTTCCACTTATGGAGCCCCGTCCATTCCCTCACTACCTGAATCCCCAAATACCTAAACCTATCCCTCGCTACCGTAAATGGCATCCCCCCTAAATTAGCCCGCTGTGCCAGCTCATTCACCGGGAATACCTCGCTTTTCCCTACATTCAGCTTGTATCCCGAGAACCCTCCAACATGCCCATAGTCCTTCCCATACTCTCCAACGGATCCAAAACATACAGCAAGAGGTTATCGGCATAGAGCGACACCCGATGCTCCCTCTGTCCCCTCATTATCCCCCGCCACTCTGCCGACCCCCTGAGAGCCATCGCCAATGGCTCTATGGCCAGCGCAAACAGCAGCGATAACAGCGGGCACCCCTGCCTTGTACCCCTGTGTAAGTCAAAGCTTCGTGAGCTCATATCATTCGTCCCGACCTTCGCTCTTGGTGCCACATACAGCAACCGCACCCATGCCACAAATCTCGGCCAAACCCAAACCTTCCCAAAACCTCGAACAAGTACCGTCACTCCACCCGATCAAATGCTTTCTCCGCGTCCATGGACACTACCACCTCCGGTACCAGAGCTCTCGACGGATTCATCACCACATTCAACAGCCGTCTTATATTACTCGCGAGCTGCCTGCCCTTCACGAAGCCTGTTTGATCTTCTGTAACCACTCCCGGGACACAATCCTCCATCTTCCCCGCCAACAACTTAGCAAATACTTTCACATCCGTGTTCAATACTGATATGGGTCTATACGATCCACATTCCACTGGAACCTTCCCTTTTTGGGGGATTAGTGTGATTACTGCCTGCTTCATCGTCCCCGGCAACTCCCCCTTCTCCAGCGCTTCATTAAACGCCCCAACAGATGTGGTGCCAGGTCCGCCGCAAATTCCTTATAAAATTCTGCCGGATACCCATCCGGCCCAGGGGCCTTCCCCGACTTCATACCCCTGATACTATCCAGCACCTCCCTCGGCCCCAGGGGCTCCTCCAACGCCTGCCTCTTTGCTTCCTCCATCTGGGGAAATTCCAGCTCGTCCAGAAACCACCCCATGTCCCCCTCCTCTCCTCCTGTGTCTGCCTCATAAAGTCCCTAGTAATACTCTCTAAATGCCTCATTTATCTTCCCTGGCTCTGACACCACATCCCCAGCCCCAGTCCGGATCTTCAATATTTCTCTGGACGCAGCCTGCCTCCGCAGCTGGTGCGCCAGCATGCGGCTCGCCTTCTCCCCATACTCGTACTGCACCCCTCTTGCCCTACACAGTTGCCCTACCGCCCTCCCCGTTGCCAGCCTGTCAAATTTCCCCCGGAAACTTTTCCTCCTCGCCAGTCCCTCCACGGTGGGCACCCTCGAATATTCCCTGTCCACCTCCACTATCTCGCTCACTAGACGGCCATGTTCCGCCCTCCTTTCCTTATTCGCACGAACTTCAAATGAGATAATTTCTCCCCGGACCACTGCCTTCAGTGCTTCCCAAAAAATGGCCGCCGACACCTCCCCATTCTGATTGAACTCCACATAATCCCTAATCGCCAACCGCACCTTATCACAAAACCTCCATACGCCAACAACCCCTACCCAAACCTCCGCCCCGGCCTCTGTTCTCGTCCCGTACTGAACCGAATATCCAGCCAGTGGGATGCATGGTGCGAGATAACTATCCCCGCATACTCTGCCCCCTCCACCCCAACCAAAATCTCCCGACTCACTACAAAGTAATCAATCCTCGAATACACCTTATAGACGTATGAAAAGAAGGAATACTCCCTTCCCCCTGGGTTCTGAAAGCACCATGGATCCACCAAACCCATCCTCTCCATAAACCCCCCCAGCTCCCTTGCCATTCGTACCCTACCCATCGACCTGGGGCTCTATCTATCCACCCTCGGCTCCAGGACAGTTAAAATCTCCTCCCATGATCAACTGGTACGTGGCCAAATCCGGGATTGGTGCCAACAACCCCCACATAAAACCCACATCTTCCCAATTTGGGGCAAACACATTTACCAACATTACCAGTGCCCCTTCCAATACCCGACTCACAATCACATATCTCCCACCTGGATCCCTCACCTCCTTCACACTCACGAATCCCATTTTTTTGCTCATTAAAATCGCCACACCCCTCGATTTCAAATCAAACCACGAGTGAAAAACCTGCCCGACCCACCCCTTCCTTCACCTAACCTGGTCGTTCACACGGAGGTGTGTCTCCTGCGCGAACACCCGCGACCTTTTAACCGGCTAATTCAGTCCCCGGACATTCCACGTTACCAACCTTACCGGAGGCTCCAATCCTCTCTACCGTCCGTCATCTTCCCCACTTAACTCCTGCCCCTTTAATTCCACTCTGTACCTAGCCCATCCCAGATGGCCCCTTTCTTCGCCCTTGACCATGTCATCTCTCACTCCCTGCCGCGTCGCAAAACCCCCCCCCCGCCCCCGCTTTCCCCCTTCCCCTTCTTCCCCCCACTTCCCCTTTCCCCCCACCCCCCGGCCACCCCTCTTGGCCTCTCCCCCACCACCTCACTTCCGTTCACCAGCATAACCTGCTAGCGCGGCTGCCCCTGCCCAAAGGCACATCCTAATGACCCCCCCCCCCACACACACTCCTCAGCTCCAAGAAGAAGGCCTCCCGCTGGCCTTGCCCTCCCCCACCCAAACAAGGACTTCTCCTGAACTCCAGGTAGCCTTCTCCAAAAGCAAACAAACAGATGTTAAACACAAACAGTCCCATAAAACAGGAGGGGGGATGGGAACATCCATCCCCACATAAACTTTTCACCCCTACAACTCCTTACAATCTCAACATTGAACAGAACCCCCCCCCCCCCCAAACAACAAAAGGTGAAAATCCGCCAATCCCTACACCCACTTCAACATGCTCCCGACCATAGGGAAGTTGTTTCCATTAGCAGGGGAGACTAGGACCCGGGGGCACAGCCTTAGAATAAAAGGGAGTCACTTTAGAACAGAGATGAGGAGAAATTTCTTCAGCCAGAGAGTGGTGGGTCTGTGGAATTCATTGCCACAAAGGGCGGTGGAGGCCGGGACGTTGAGTGTCTTTAAGACAGAAGTTGATAAATTCTTGATTTCTCGAGGAATTAAGGGCTATGGAGAGAGAGCGGGTAAATGGAGCTGAAATCAGCCATGATTGAATGGTGGAGTGGACTCGATGGGCCGAATGGCCTTACTTCCGCTCCTATGTCTTATGGTCTTATGGTCTTATTACATAGTGCCAGCACCCCGGTTCCCAAGCATTGTCCACTCAGTTCTCCCCCAGTTTATGCTCCTTAATGAAATCTTCGGCTGCTTCTGGGGTCTCAAAATAATACTCCCGGCCTCCAAACATCACCCATAATTTCCCCGGGTAGAGCCCCCCAAACCTGATCTGCCGCCGGTACAGCACAGCCTTGGCCTTGTTGAAACCTGCCCGCCGTTTTGCCAACTCGGCTCCGATGTCCTGATAAATCCGAACGTTATTTCCCTCCCAGTCGCAGCTACGCTTCTCCCTGGCCCACCGTAGAATTTTCTTTCTCCACAAATTTACGAAGTCTCACGATCACCGCGGTCCCCAGCTCTAGGCTTCTGCCTCAGAGACCTATGCGCTCGGTCCACTTCAGGTGCCTTATCCAGCACCCCTTCTGCCACCAGTCCCGCCAGCATCCTCGAGACGTACCTCGTGGCACTCACACCTTCCACTCCTTCAGGCAGGCCCACTATTCGCAGGTTCTGCCTTCTCGAGGCATTCTCCTGCTCCTCCACCTTTGCCCTCAGCGTTTTACAGAGGTCTCCTAGGAGCCCCACCTCCGCCTCCAGAGCCACCACACGCTGTGGTCCGAGATCACTCCTTCAATCTCCCCAATCTGTGACCCCTGCACCTCCAAACACCTCTCCATCCGCCCCGAAGTGCTCTTCAGGGGTGCCACAGCTTCTGCAATGCCCTTTGCATGAAACTCACGCATTTCTTTCCTCTGTTTATGGAATTCCTCCTTGATAAAAGTCATCAGTTCCTGTACCTGGGGCCTTACACCTTGCCCCTCCGCCGCCTGCATGCTGGAAGAGACTGTCTGTGAAGCACAAGACTGCTTCAACTTTCCAGCCAAACCTCTCACTGTTTTCTGCCGGGTCCGGCAATCAGAAGACAGACCATTCCAGGGGTAAAACTACTCCTCTAACATTCACCTACGCCTTTTCATCAAAATTACACCGGATCTGGGTAAAAAGAGCCCTTTTCTGTGACTTTGAACAGGAACAGCCCTTTATGTGACCAATCACCCCATGGTCACAAGCGGAAGTCGTTTGTATTATTATTATTAACTGTTCTACATTGTGTTTCTTCTGTTGAATGAGTAGGGAGGGAGCAGTGTCAATGGGGCAAAAGAATTTCTCTCCAAGATCTGCTTCATGAGGCAATAATACCATTGCAGTGATAAGGATTCTGGGAGGAGGGTTGGGGGAGGGGGAGCTTTTGGACCAACAATGACACAACATCCGTGTAGTGGTTATGTCAGCATGGTGCCAGAGACCTACTGACACCAGTGCTGGGCTTTTATTGAGTTAGTTTGGCTTGTTCCTCCTGGGTCAGGTTTTACTTTCGGGAATGTGAGAAACTAGAGGTCAAATGTGGGAAAGAAACTGTTTCGGCAACACTGTGTGGATGAGTTGACACTTTTCCTAGATATTGTCTTGAGTGGAAACCTGGGAAAGGTTGAGAATTCAATTTGAAATGCTACCTTCTCTTCTGCAGCACAAAGTCTAAAGTTAAGCTCTTTGATGAAAGATGGGTGAGGCTGGATAAGGCACTGCTGTTGATTTGACGGATTTAGACTTTTAGATAAGGAGTCATACAACAGGGTTGTTTGCAAAATTGAAACCCATGGGGGCTTCTGATGGTGCAGGAGGCTCCCGCCAGAGCATCAACTGTTTGCACTTTTCTCAGTTTCAGGGGGTATTTCCTTTTGAAAGCCCAGATAATTAACAGGATAAGGACCCTGTAAGAGTGAAATGTGCAGAAATGACAGTGGAAAGAATGTGGACAGTGGAAGTTCATCAACGGAATGTGAGGCCTCTCGCATAAAATGGCGGAGGCAGCCTCTGGGGCTCCAGCCATTCCACTATCGGCCAAGGTGCTTTCGCGTATCCTGAAGGAATTTGATCAACACCGGAGGGTTGTGTCGGAAAACCTCCGGAAATCGATGGAGGAGGCCGCGGCCCCCATGAGGATCCGCCATGTGTGGTGGCAATAGTGATGTTCCATAGCTTCAAAGAGAAAGAGTAGGTTCAGAGATGGACAAAGAAGCATTATGACTTTAAATGGGAAGGCCATGCCTTCAGGTTTGACCAAGGAATGGGAGCGGAGCTGGCGAAGAAGAGGGCTGCGTCCCACAAAGCCACCACCGCCCTGTCCAACAGTGGAGTCCGCTTCGGTCTGGTGTACCCGACACGGCTTCGAGTGACTTTCTAAGGAAAGGACTATCTATTTGATGTGCTGGGAGAGGCGGACTCTTTTGTTAAGAAACACAGGTTGGGCGCAGTCTGAGTGAGTTTTTTAGGTGCTGGGGACGGGCATGTTGAATTGTTGGGGTTCCATGTTTAATTTTGTATTTTCCTGTTCGAGTTGAATTTTTACAATTTGCTCTCAACTTTGGGGTTTAGTTTGATGTGAGGATCTGTTTTGATTGTTTTGAAAAAATACAGCTCCCTGTTGGAGCGCAGTGGTTTATGGGTTTTAGTATTTTGTTGTTTGTAACCATTTTTCTTAACTCTAGTTGGGAGCCTCCCTGCTAACCTAAGGGTTAGCTAACGGGAGCGGTGTTGAAGGTTGACTGCAGCTCTGTACAATAGTTTTTTTTAGATAATGAGCTTAGGGTTCTTGTTCTGTTTAGGTCTGTTAGAAGTAGATTTTAGTTGTTTGTGTTTGTCTTGCTTCTATTTGAATGCGTATTTCGATATGGAATTATCCGAGAGCGGGGGCAAGGGGGAAGGGGTGTGGGCGTAGTTTGCTAATGGTGCCTGCAAATTATTTGTTTACCCTTGGCATTTGTTTTGATGGCGCATTTTGCACCCGGGTGATAAAGATTTTTTGTTTTTCTCACATGTGCACCAGGTGTACACGCGGGTTGATTTTTTTGTAGTGGATCGGTCTTTTCTCTCCTCTGGGTGGCTGATGGGTATTCAGCGATTGTGCTTTCGGACCATGCCCTGCACTTTGTTGATTTGGCTCTAGAATCAGGCCCCTCCCAGCGTCCGACATGGAGGTTGGACACAACATTATTAGCGGACAAGAAACTTTGTGAATGCATGTCCACTGTCATTGGAGACTACGTAAAATTTAATAAAAGTGAGTCAAACTCAGCTTACATTAACACTGCAATGAAGTTACTGTGAAAAGCCCCTAGAGGGAGAATTCAGAATGTCCAATTCACCTAACAAGCACGTGTTTCAGGAATATGAATTCAGGGTTCTTTGCATTGCACCAGGTACGAGACAGGGATGCCCCGTGTCCCCCCTACTGTTCGCATTGGCTATAGAGCCCTTTGTCATTGCATTGAGGAGCTTGGGATTGTGGAAGGGGATAGTGAAGGGGGCGGGGGGGGGGGGGGGGTGGTGGAACATAGAGTGCCCTTGTATATTTCAGAGCAGAGCTCATCGCTGGCGAGTATGATGGGGTTGCTCCAGAGATTTGGGATGTTTTCATGGTACAAATTGAATTTAGGGAAAACTGAGTACTTTATGGTCTCTTTTCCAGGAGTGGGTACCGGGGCGGGGGGGGGGGGGGGGGGGGGGGGGGGCTGCCATTTTGTTTGGCAGCGTCTCATTTTAGATATTTGGGGGTGCCCGGAATTGGGCAGGTCTCCAGAGGGTCAGTTTCACTAGCTTGGTGGGGGGTTGGTGGCTGGGTGCAGGCAGTGGTGAAGACAGAGAGGGCAGAGCGACAGAGGCTGGTGGAATCCATTCCAGAGGTGGACCACCAGAACTCACTTGCCCTGTTGTCAAGCGGAAAGCTGAAGACAAAGGCACAATTCGAGCTATCGGGCAACGGAGCGTGGGCCAGCTGTGACGCTCGAGGGAACTGAATACGGGGGAGAAGGCCAGTCGCCTCTTAGCTCACCAGCTGAAGTGACAGGCAGCTTCCTGGGAGATGGTACAGGTACGTAACTCGATTAGCAGCCTGGTTACTGCCACTCCTCAGGTTAGTGCAGCTTTTGAATGGTTCTATTGGGGTCTCCATAGATCGGAGCCTCCGGCTGAGGGATCGGTCATGACTGACTGTTTGGACAGCTTATCCATCCTATGGATGAGGAGAGGAGCAAGGAGTTGGAATCCCCATTGGGCCCAGAGGAAATTATAAAATACATTGAGTTGTAGTTGAGTCGGAAACATTAGGGGCCTTCAAGCAGCTATTGGATAGGTACATGGATGACGGTAAAATGATATAGTGTAGATTTATTTGTTCTTAAGGGCAGCACGGTAGCATTGTGGATAGCACAATTGCTTCACAGCTCCAGGGTCCCAGGTTCGATTCCGGCTTGGGTCATTGTCTGTGCGGAGTCTGCACGTCCTCCCCGTGTCTGCGTGGGTTTCCTCGGGTGCTCGGGTTTCCTCCCACAGTCTAAAGATGTGCGGGTTAGGTGAATTGGCCAATGATAAATTGCCCTTAATGTCCAAATTGCCCTTGGTGTTGGGTGGAGGTGTTGAGTTTGGGTATGGTGCTCTTTCCAAGAGCCGGTGCAGACTCAAAGGGCCGAATGGCCTCCTTCTGCACTGTAAATTCAATGATAATCTATGATTAATCTAGGACAAAGGTTCGGCACAACATCGTGGGCCGAAGGGCCTGTTCTGTGCTGTATGTTCTATGTTCATTGGATTGATGCAGAGTGGGAAAGCCCCAGGTCCAGATGGCTTCCACATTGAATTTTATAAGATGTTTGCAGAGCAGTTGGTGTCTTTAATTCTGGATATGTTAATGCTTCCTTATCTCGGTGTTCGTTGCTCTCTACCCTCAACAAGCCTCGATCTCCTTGATTTTCAAGAAAAAGACCCAAGTCATTTTTTGTCAAAATCAACAAATTAAAGGCTTCTTTATTTGGGCACGAAAGATTCCAGGGATCCATGGGGCTTTTCTCCAAAGGTATAGGCAGTCTCTCCAAAGAAGCTCGACACAATTTATTGTTTTACTATTGGGCAACCAATATTCAGAAGAAATTGTTGTGATTCAGCGATCCTGTGGTGACTAGGGGCTTTTCACAGTAACTTCATTTGAAGCCTACTTGTGACAATAAGCGATCTTCATTTCATTTCATCCTGGTTCCATATGGGGACAAGTGAAAGTGAGTTTCTGCACGGTTTCTAGTCTTGTTGAGATAGTTACTGCATAAAATGCATTAACTAGTAACTGGGGAGGCAGTGGCTTGCTGGTGTTGTCACTGGACTAATAATCCAGAGACCCAGGGGAATGCTCTGTGGTCCTGGGTTTGAATCCTGCCATGGCAGATGGTCATATTTAAATCCAATACAAATGTGGAATTAAAGGTCTGACCATGAAACTATTGCCAATTGTCGTAAAAACCCATGTGGTTCACTAGTGTCCTTCAGGGAAGGAAATCTGCCATCCTTACCTGGCCTATATGTGACTCCAAACCGACAGCAATGTGGTTGACTCGAATTTGCTCCCCTCTGAAATGGCCGAGCCAGCCACTAAGTGTTAGTGATAGTTAGTTAGGGATGGGTAACAAATGCTGGCCCAGCCAGCGATGCCCACACCCCAAGAACTAATTAGAACATTTTTTTTAAAATCGTTCCCGTTCTCTCCGGTAAGGTTTTCCCTGATTCCAGAGGTGGTGTCCATTCTGAGAATTTGGAAGCAGTTCAGGCAGCATTTTAAGCTCTGTTCCTGTATTGGCTCGCCCCCATCTGCAACAACCACCTTTTCCTGCCAGCGGGTTTGGACTTGACGTTTAAGTCATCGGAGGGGAAGGGTTTGAAGAGGTTTGGAGTCCTGTTTGTGGAGGGGAGGTTTGTCAGTTTTAAGGAGTTGGCAGAGAAATTCCAACTGTCTGGTTCCAGTCTTTTCAGGGACTATCAGATTCACGATATTTTGCGCAAGGTTTTCCCTTCTTTTCCTCGGCACCATGCTCTTCCATGTTGAAGAGGATTTTATCTTTGGCTGCGTCTGATGGAGGGACTATTTTGGGCATATGTGACCATATTCTCTCAGCGAATCAGCTCCATTGAGTGAGGCGATGGTGTAATGGGAGGGTGAGTTAGGTCACATTCTGGATGGTGAGGTATGGAGTGAGGCCCTTCGCAGGGTCAACTCCACGCCTTCATGTGCTTCACTGAGTCTGATCCAATTCAGGAGGGTGCACAGGGCACATCTGACTAAAGCGAGGCCGAGTGGATTTTTCTCTGGGGTGGAGGACAAGGGTGAGCGCTGCCCTTGGGGGCTGGCTAACTACACTCATATGCTCTGGTCTGTCCCCAAGTTGGTAAGCTTTTAGACCTCTTTCTTCGACACCTTGTCAGGGATACTCAATGCTGATTTGAATCCATGTTTGCTGGTGGCCATTTTTGGGGTATCAGACTCACTGGTGCTTCAGGCGGGGGTGAAGGTGGATGTTCTCACCTTCACCTCGTTGATAGGCCGGAGGTGAGTTCTGCTTGGGTGGAGGTCTCCTAATCCGCCTCGTGCATCAGTCTGGTTGGGTGACCTCATGTCTTTTCTACATTTGGAGAAAGTTAAGTTCACCGTTAGGGGATTGGTAGCAGGGTTCTACCTAAGATTCATTTCTTTTTTAAGGAGCGAGTCACCGTCAGCTGCTGGGGAGGGTCTAGTTCTAGTTTAGTTTTGGGGGTTAAATTAATCTGTGCTTTTGCTTGTTAGTCTCATTCTTTCATCGTGTAACTTTGGTTAATTTTTTGTAGATTATTGTTTATTAATTTTAAAAATTGAAACGCATGAGATTAAACAGCCAGTGGCTGCATGATACAAAACTGGCTAAGGGACATAAAGCAGTGAGGAGTGATGAGTGTTTGCTTTGCAGACTGGAGGGAATGGTATGGTAGTGTTTCCCAGCATTTGGCATTGGAGTCAATGTTTTTTTTAAATATACATTAATTACCTGGACTTGGGTATATTGGGAAAAATTTCAATGAGGACAAAAAAACCTAGAAACATTATTAACAGCAAGAAGAATAGTAACAACTTCAGGAGGATATAGACAGACTGGTGGTGATGAAATGTAACCCCGAGAAGTGCAGAGAACATATTTAGCCAATTGGCAGCACAATGAAATTTTATCTGAAGGTGATGACCTTGCCCCCATCTTGAAACTCAGGGTGAGCCCATTTCCGTGTGATTGGGAAGCCCCCAGTTGATTTAATGGAGTTGTCAGCCAATCAAAGAGCCAGCCAGCAGCTCTCAAGTCCCAACAGCGCCATTGAGGGAGCAGGTCACTGCTGGAACTGCAGTCAAAAACCCCAATGAAGATTACCAGTGGAGCTGGATTACAAGGTGAGTGGGCGGGAAATACTGTGTGGGTGGTAATGTCTGGCCATGGGGGCGGCCAAATTGGAGGGACACTCTCGCAGCCTGCTGCAAGGTCATCAGGATTCACCTGGCTCATCATGAAGCATGGGCACCTACTAGTGGAGGTGGGTAGGTGATGGCCCCCTTTCTTTGTCACCCAGTGTTCCACCCCCCCCCCCCCCCCCAACCTGCCTGACAGCCCATTCCCAGGAGGGCTGTAAAATTCTGGCTGGCCCTTGTTTCAAAATGAACTGGGTTTGGTTCTACCTGACTACATCCAGGATTTTATTTGAACTTTAAACAATGGCAAGGTGGTGATGTTCAGTCCTCAACTCAGGAGATGTACTGGAGAGAATGAGCTGATGCCTTCTGTTACACATACCTGCTGCACATGCGCTACATTGTATATTCAAAAATCTTCCTACATCTGATTCCTAAACATAGCTTCAATCATAATTAAGAGCCATCATTATCAATGTATAGCAAATGTTTTCAATCAATCATTGCATTTCTGATATGAAGTAATTTAATTTGTTATTAGAAAGCAGATGATGAAAAGGATGAAGGTGATGGAAAAGGCAATGCAAACGATGATGATGGCGATGGTGATTCGGATGGTAGCGATGATGATGATGGCGATGATGACAGTGATGAAGATAGTGATGATGATGAGGACAACAAAGAAGAGGATGATAAGGAATCCAAAGATGAAGAACCTTTGAGTCTTGAATGGCCAGATACCGGGCGGAAACAGATCACTTACCTGTGCTTGCTGCCCATCGTGTTCCCACTCTGGCTCACAGTGCCTGATGTTCGAAATAGAGTAAGTGAGAAAGGATTGCGTGGAAAATTAGTCACTCGTAACAGAGCAAGTGATGTTTAAATCAGGAACCACATAAGGTCTGGCCATCACACATTAGGAAGGATATGATATATGGTACTGACCTGGTTTCACTGCATATGAGGATGGTGGAAGCAAAGGCAACCAAAGATTTTAAAAGGGAATTGGATCGGCACTCGAGGGAAATAAATATGAAAGATTGTGGGTACAGAATGGGTGGATGGGACTGACTACTGCTCTACAGAGAGCTAGCATGGGTTCAATGTGCCAAATACCCTCCTTCTGTACCATTATGACTCTTGAAAACCCCTAATTAAATTACATCAAATGACCCCCCATTTAAAATGTTGCTTTTCCCTGAGATTGGGGAGGATAGAATATCTGTGATATATCGGATTTTATTTTTCAACAGGCTTCAAAGAAATACTTTATTGGAACCTTTCTTGGATCAATTTTATGGATAGGCGCTTTTTCATACTTGATGGTATGGTGGGCTCACCAGGTATGTGGAGTATTACTGAAAATTAACTTTTAATCCCTGGCTATTTGAGTAGCGGATGGAACTCGTGTGGCTTGGCTTGAGGTAGAAAACCAACGAGAGCAAATCCTACATTACCATACAGTGAGAAATGATCTCTTTGGAGAAGGATTCCAATAGTCTACACTTTAATATCTACGTTGGTCTCCACCTGAAAGCAGCATGGTAGCACAGTGGTTAGCACTGTTGCTTCACAGCTCCAGGGTCCCTGGTTCGATTCCCGGCTTGGGTCACTGTCTGTGCGGAGTCTGCACGTTCTCCCCGTGTCTGCGTGGGTTTCCTCCGGTTTCCTCCTAAAAGTCCCGAAAGACGTGCTGTTAAGTAATTGCTGTGAGCAATTTTGGGCCCCACACCTCAGGAAGGACATACTGGCACTGGAGCGGGTCCAGCGGAGATTCACGCGGATGATCCCAGGAATGGTAGGCCTAACATACGATGAACGTCTGAGGATCCTGGGATTATATTCATTGGAGTTTAGGAGGTTGAGGGGAGATCTAATAGAAACTTACAAGATAATGAATGGCTTAGATAGGGTGGATGTAGGGAAGTTGTTTCCATTAGCAGGGGAGACTAGGACCCGGGGGCACAGCCTTAGAATAAAAGGGAGTCACTTTAGAACAGAGTTGAGGAGAAATTTCTTCAGCCAGAGAGTGGTGGGTCTGTGGAATTCATTGCCACAGAGGGCGGTGGAGGCCAGGACGTTGAGTGTCTTTAAGACAGAAGTTGATAAATTCTTGATTTCTCGAGGAATTAAGGGCTATGGAGAGAGAGCGGGTAAATGGAGTTGAAATCAGCCATGATTGAATGGTGGAGTGGACTCAATGGGCCGAATGGCCTTACTTCCGCTCCTATGTCTTATGGTAATTTAGACATTCTGAATTCTCCCTCTGTGTACCTGAACAGGCGCTGGAATGTGGCGACTGGGAGATTTTCACAGTAACCTCATTGCAGTGTTAATGTAAGCCGACTTGTGACACAAAAGATTATTATTATAATTGCCTTTAAACTGAGTGGTTTGCTCGGCCATTTCAGAGGGGACAGTTGCTGTGGGTTTGGAGTCGCGTGTAGGTCAGACCAGGCATGGACGGCAGATTTCCTTCCCAGTTTAGTGAAGCAGATGGGTTTTCACGACAAGCAGTGTGATTGTTTCATGGCACCATTTCTGATGCTAGCTTTCAGTTCCAGATTTTATTATTTGAATGGAGGGATTTGAACCTATATCCCTAGGACATTAGCCTGGGCCTCTGGATTAACAGCCCAATTACATTACCATGAAGTCACTGGCCAGCAGCACGGGTTCAATTCCCGTACCAGCCTCCCCGAACAGGTGCCGGAATGTGGCGACTAGGGGCTTTCCCCAGTAACTTCATTTGAAGCCTACTTGTGACAATAAGTGATTTTCATTTCATTTTCACTGTCTCCTCATAGTTTTTACTGTTGCCCAAGTAACTATCAAACATTTGCACTTTTGGATTGAAATCTTCGGCTTGGATTATGAATTTCATACATGACAAATCTGGAAAAGTATCTGTTTCAGCAGAATCCTGTTCAATTGAGTTAGACAAATAGCTTGATTTCATATATTCCATCCACTGGGAGTGAAGGAGAGGCCGTTTCTCCCGTAAACAGACTTTGCAGTCATTAGTTTCATGTGAAGAAATGGGAAGGACTTCAGTCCGATGGAATTCCTTTTTAAAAATGTCTTCCCATCCTTGCTTGAAGGGATTGATTCTCACTGGAGCACAGTTCCCAAGGCATTCACTCTCCCTCGAAGGTGCAGGATATGGGTCAGAGGGTTCTAGCAGCTCTCTGACACTCTGGTTTAAGTAGTTTTGATTCTTTTGCAGCCCGAGACATTAAATGTCACAGACTATATGACAGTGGAAGGTTCAATCTCCTCCTGCTCTTACTCAATGTCATCAGTGCCTTTTCCAGTACGAGTAAGAACTTTGGCTGATATTTTACAACCCATCTAAGTGGCACTGAGGCTAACTTCAGTATCCAACTGACCAGCTGAGTAAAACTGGGGCCTTGGAGTTTGTATAACTTGCTACAGCAGGCAGTGCAGTCACACAGTAAGCGATCATTGAGCCTTTTCAGTCCAGTGTTAAGAGTATGAAGACTGGTGAGATTCTGTGATCTTGTATCTCTCCTGGTCCAGTCGAAGCTCAGTAATTTTACAGCTATTTCCTTTTTAACCAGGTGGGCGAGACGATTGGCATTTCCGAGGAGATAATGGGTTTAACCATCCTTGCTGCAGGTACCTCCATCCCGGACCTGATCACCAGTGTTATTGTTGCTCGCAAAGGTCTGGGGGATATGGCGGTATCCAGCTCAGTGGGAAGCAACATCTTCGACATCACAGTCGGGCAAGTATCATTCCTTAGGCTATTGAAATAACGGAGTGAGTTTCGGCAGCGTGGGAAGGGGTGGAGCCACATTTACATAATGGGTGGGATTCCCCGGTGTCCCACCCGCGTGTTTCTCGGTGCCGCGCCGTTCGCTGGTGGCCGGATTCTCTCTTCCCGTCGCTTGACAATGGGATTTCCCATTGAAGCCACCCCACGTCGCCGTGAAACCTGAGGACAAGGGTGCGCTGCCAACGGGGAAAGAGAATCCCAACGGCTGGACAATTCCGGCCGATATTCTGTGGTTACTGCAGCCCTTCGACTGAAGACACAAAGGACAAGTTACGAACCACCCCCACCGGCGTGATTAGCACCTCTGCACCCGTATTTTAGTGCGTAGCTTTTCCTGTTCCTGGGCGGCGCAGTGGTTAGCATTGCTGACTACAGCGCGGAGAACCCGGGTTCGATCCCACACACTGTGTGGAGTTTGCACATTCTCCCCGTGTCCACATGGGTTTCACCCCCACAACCCAAAGATGTGCAGGGTAGGTGGATTGGCCACACTAAATTGCCCTTCAATTGGAAAAAACAATGTTTCCAATTCACTGCTTGCTGTCAGCCGTGGCTCAGCCTGTATAACTCTCACCTCTGAATCAGGAGGTTATAGTTAAAGTTTCACTGTGAGACTAGATCATGTACCTCCATATCACCCCAGTGCAGTACTGAGGAAGTGCTGTACTGCCTGAGGTGCTGTCTTTTGTGCGAGACGTTAAACCACGGCCCTATCTTTTACCTCAGGTGGACGTAAAATGGCTCAGGCACTACTTATAAGAAGAACAGAGGAATTCCCCCCTGTTGTTCTGAGTCCAACATTTATCCCTCAATTAGCATCACTATTAAGCTTATTCGGCCATTATTGGGCATAGGTTTAACGTGTGAGAGGCAAGGTTTAGAGGAGATGTATGAGGCAAGGTGTTTTACACAGAGGGTGGTGGGAGCCTGGAACTCGCTGCCGGAGGAGGTGGTGGAAGCAGATACGATAGTGATGTTTAAGGGGCGTCTTGACAAATACATGAATAGAATGGGAATAGAGGGTTCCCGGATGTGTAAGGGGTTTTAGTTCAGACGGGCAGCATGGTCGGTGTGGGCTTGGAGGGTCGAAGGGCTTGTTCCTGTGCTGTAAGTTTCTTTGTTCTTTTAAATTGCTGTTTATGGGATCTTGCTGTGCAGAAATTAGCGCCGGTTTTTCCTACAGGGACTACATTTTGTCTTTAAGTGATTGCAAAGTGTTTTAAGACATCCTGAGGGCCTTTTTTGATTGTATCCTAAATATAGACCCAGACACACCGCTCATGATCCCCACCGAGACTGTTGGAGCACTTAATTGTTCTATTAATGCTTGCTGTCTGTTCCAGAATCAATGATTTAATAAGTTTAAAAGGGCCTTTCATCTTGGTACAGTTCACCAGATAGGAAACTGGATGACATAGAACATACAGTGCAGAAGGAGGCCATTCAGCCCATCGAGTCTGCATCGACCCACCCTATCCCCCTAACCTTTTTGGACACTAAGGGCAATTTTAGCATTGCCAATCCACCTAACCTGCATGTCTTTGGACTGTGGGAGGAAACCGGAGCAAACCCACGCAGAGGCGGGGAGAACGTGCACACTCCACATGGACAGTGACCCAGCAGGGAATCAAACCTGCGACCCTGGCGCTGTGAAGCCACAGTGCTAACCACTATGCTGCCGTGCTGCCCTTGTACGGACATTGCAGGTTATGAAGGTTACAGCACCTCAGAGACTATGAATGTGACAGGAAGATATTTGCACCAATTAAAAAGCCAGCATGCAGTTTGTTTCTCAAAGCCTGATTGTATGGAAGCACTCTGAGCAGCACACGCTTTTGGTGCTGCAGATGTTAGGTGCAGTCAATGGTTCAGCTCTCGATTCTGGCTTCACAGAATAACTTGGGAGCGTTTTCAAGTTAAACGCTTGTCTTGAAAATGTTAATTGCAACATGTTACCATCTGTAGATGACACAAGGGGGAGGACTGGCACAGTTGGCAGCTCTGTCACCTCAGAGTCCAAAGTTATCGGGTAAAGCTCCAGGACACCAGCTCATTAATTTGTTACAGTAAGAAGTCTTACGGCACCAGGTTAAAGTCCAACAGGTTTCTTTGGAATCACTAGCTTTCGGAGCATAGCTCCTTCATCGGGTGAGTGAAGAGGTAGGTTACACAAACATAGCATATAAAGACAAAGCCAATGATACAATATACTTTGCAGGTAATTGCAATTAATTCCAAAGAAACCTCTTGGACTCTAACCTGGTGCTGTAAGACTTCTTACTGTGCCCACCCCAGCCCAACGCCGGCATCTCCTCCACATCATTAATTTGTTACTGTGAGATGAATTCTGGGGTGGAGGGTGGTGATTGTCAGGCTCCAGCGGTTAAGGAAAGGAGTATCATTTAAAAACAGCACTAACAAGACAAAGTTACCCTTCACTGGAGGCTAACCAAATACAGGGGGCGGGATTCTCCGTTTTGCCTGCGCCCGGGGGTTTCCCGACGGCGTGGGGCTGCCCCACAATGGGAAACCCCATTGACCAGCCGGCGTAACGGAGCATCCCGCCGGCGGGTCGAGGCCGAAAAGTGGAGTGGCGGGGCAGAGAATTCAGCCCAGGGGTTCTTTTGGTATAGGCAAAAGGCCACATGATTATAAACTTTTTGTTGGAAAGCCTGATCTTCACTACGGAAGTTCCAGAGATAGGAGATGCGGAGTTTCAGCTGCTGTATGGCTCTCTGGTTGTTACACCTGGACTGAACCGGGCTGGGTTCCAATGCTCAGCCTGGAGCAGGCACAGCCAATGGATGAAAATTGAACAAGTACAATAAAAAGGATGGACTTCAATGTGAACACTGTCAACAGGATAAACCGTTCATCCTTGCACAGTATTTAATTCCCTTTTCAACACAGTCTTGACTTTATTACATAACAATTTGGATTTTTATAGCATCTTTAACATAGTAAAATAACAAAATACCCCAAGTCCCTTCACAGGAGCATAACCAAAGGAATTGAAATTGAGCCCATGGAGGAGATACTAGAATGGATCTTAGAATTAGAAAACTAGCCACAGAAGATGATATTAGGCTAGGTGATCAAAAGCTTGGTTAAGGAGGTAGGTTTTAAGGAGGGAACGGTGAACGGTCTAGGGAGGGAATTACAGAACTTAGGGCCCAGGTCACCAATGGTGGGACAAAGGAAATAGGAATGCTCAAGAGGCTAAGGTTGGAGGAACGCAGTGTTCTATGAGGGCTGTCGGGCTGGGAGTTAAGAGATATGAAGGGGCAGGACAATGCAGAGATTGGAGGATGAGGATGTTAAATTTAAGACATTTTATTGGCCTCTGGCCCTCAACAGTAGCCAAAGCGGTAGTGACTGTTTTCTAACGGGTATGGATATGTGTCAGTCTGTTTGCTTTGGCTTGAACTTGGTCAGTGAGTTTACCAACCCATCACCTCACTGCTGCTGGGCACCTTGCTCCTTGGGCAGGGTGGCAGGGTGCCAGCTCTGGCTGAAACCTGGTGTGTAGCTCTCCAGTTGCACAGCAGACTTTTTAGTCCAGATCTAAAGCCACAGGAAAAAAATAATTCAGGGGGTGTGGTTTACTGTGGCAGGATGGAGCCTAATAAACCACCCTAATTGCCAGATTGGCACTTCCCAGGCATGTCCCTCTCCCCCTGGGGGCTATACTTACTTTTTGTTGGGGGGGAGTTGAGTATATTTAAAAGGGGCAGCACAGTGGGTAGCACTGCTGCCTACGGCACTGAGGACCCGGGTTCGATCCTGGTTCTAGTTCACTGTCCGTGTGGAGTTTGCACATTCTCCCCGCGTCTGCGTGGGCTTCACCCCCACAACCCAAAGATGTGCAGGGTAGGTGGATTGGCCACGCTGGATTGCCCCTTAATTGGAAAAAAATAATTGGGTACTCTAAAATTTACCAAAGAAAAGGTATTTAAGTGAGGTACCTGCCCTTTCCGAGTGTGATCTTCATTACGTCTTGGGCGAGAGGTGTGGAAAATCGGAAATTGCGGTCTCGCTGGCGAGACTTGCATTTTCCGATTCTCGCAGGATTTTCCAACCGCATCACCATTCTCACTGATGACTGACGCGGGTGGAAAATCCCCCCCCCCCCCCCCCTCCATCTCCAGCCACGTTCACCATTCGGCATTTCAAAGCATGAAATAATGTTTGTAGCCAACTGTTCCCTCACTTGTTGCAACAATATTAACATCTGTTTCTTTCACAACCACGTTTGCTCATCTTTTAACCTCCTTTGGGATTCTTTTTTCTTCTGTATGATAGGCTTCCAGTGCCCTGGTTATTGTACGCTGCCTCTAACAGATTCCGCCCCGTTCCAGTCAGCAGTAATGGCCTGTTCTGTGCCATCGTACTACTCTTCCTGATGCTGCTCTTCGTCATCATCTCCATTGGCTTCTCCAAATGGAAGATGAACAAAATATTGGGCTTCACCATGTTCGGTCTGTACTTTACATTTTTAATCATCAGCGTTATGTTGGAGGACAGGATCATTGTATGCCCAGTGTCCATATGAACTCTGACTTCCTACCTTCGACTTATCAGAGGACACTACCGAGGACTGAAACTAAAAATAAATCAGAATAAAGGCTGATTTAAACATTCTAAAGCGTCAGCCCGTCAGTACCAACAATGTCACCATTGCTGTCGATTTGATCCCCACCAAATCGATGCATGTTTACAGTAATGTGAAATGTACCAGTGACTATTGGATTCAGGCAAGTTGGGAAAAGGTAACATTAGTTGACTAGACCCTACTATTGTGTATTAAAGGTGTGGCAGAGCAGGTGAGTCCAGTTTTCAAACATGGATATAATTAATGCTGAAAAATCCATAAAGACATAATAACTCCAATATATGCTTCACTACTTGATGTTTGTGTGTTAATTATGGAAAATGGCCATAGGAGGCCAAGTGAATTCTTCCCACAAAGTAAAAACCATTAAAAAAAAGTTCTAAAAACTCTTATCAATAAAGTTGCTCAGTGAACATTCTTCCTTGAACTGAACTTGACTAGGAAATAGCCTCAAAACTGTGACACATTCCCATCAACATTATCTTTCATCAGTTATTGGTAGTTAACACAATATTAATTAAAATGGCAACAGTTATAAAAATGGATACTCCAGGATACTAAAGCAGAGGTTGAAAACACAACAGTAACTGTCGAGTGTAGCAATTAGCAATCTTACCATGGAATGGTTTCAAAGCCAGGGAAACAGAGCAGCTCTCGCATCGCTGTTCTAATCCTGGTGACATTGATTTGACCCTTCTACTCAGCACTCTCAATCCACTTCTTAATGGATCTGTCTGCACTGGATAAAACTGTCATAGTTTAGTATTAAAGTCTAAACAGGAAACTGAAATAAGTTGGTCAACGTACCAGTTTAAAAAACAGGGAACCAAATTCACTTGCTTGATATTATCCTGATATACCAGGTGTGTAAATCAGCAATCTGATTCAGTTTGCAGTGAGGAATGGTGGGTGTAGAAATTATCATAGAATTTACAGTGCAGAAGGAGGCCATTTGGCCCATCAAATCTGCACCAGCCCTTGGAAAGAGCACATTATTTAAGCCCATGCCTCCACCCTATCCCCGGAACCCAGTAACCCCACCTCACATTTTGGACACGAAGGGGCAATTTAGCATGACCAATTACCTGCTCATCTTTGGACTGTAGGAGGAAACCAGAGCACCCAGAGGAAACCCATAGAGACACGGGGATAAACTGCAGACTCCACACAGACAGGCACCCTAGGCCAGAATTGAACCCGGGACCCTGGAGCTGTGAGGCAACAGTGCTAACCACTGTGCCACCCCTTAAAATGTCAAATAAATTTGTGCTTTAGTGGGTGCTCTGATGTGGGCAGTTCAAGAGGGAATTTCATCCAATATGTAAACCGTGCTAAAACAACACAGTAGTTTCTGATGCTGGGTGCCAAAAGTAAAATAAACATATTCCCCAGGGCTGAAAACTTCCCCTTGATGAATGATCAAGGCTGACCTCCCTCTCTCTAAATCTGCAAAGTGTACAACTTCTATAAATTATTCAAATCTACTTAATGTTCAATTAAACCCATTTCATAGGGATGGTGCTCGCATTGTTCAAGAAGGGCAATCTCTTTAAATACGTCATAAACTATGTTTATATATAAAAGTGAAATGTTTCTGCTGTTTGTAAAATCATTGTTCATGGCTACTGTCTCACTTCCTATTGTATGAGCTAAACACCATCAGCATTGTCTTGAATTATTACTGAATGCTTTAGTGTTACTTCAGACTTCATTTCCCCCAAATTCTATTTGTGCATTTCACTGTAGAACGGCAGAACTCCAATCTTAAACGTTCACTCATCTGGACTGCCCCCCCCCCCCCCCTCCCCCCCACACACGAGCAAATTCTCTGCATCCATCCTACTGAATTATTTTATCTGACATCAACATGGTGGAGATGACCTTTTTTTTCCTGCAATGAGTGTCAGCTAGCCATTTTGAGCAAAGATTAGTAAAACCTAGGCAGCTTTCTGGTCAATGGGTCAGATAGGTCTTACCGTAACAATTCTAGAAAGTTCTAGTACTAACAGGGGAGAAAGTATCCCCTGATTGTTCTGTGCTATTGGCAGCGTATAGAACAGCGGAAGGATCTCCGTCTATCTCGAGCCATTATGTAAGCATTCTAAAATCCAGCATGTTTATGTGTGGTAGACAATAGGATCTTCACAATATTATATTCCCGTACCAGCCTCCCCGAACAAGCGCCGGAATGTGGCGACTAGGGGCTTTTCACAGTAACTTCATTTGAAGCCTACTTGTGACAATAAGCGATTTTCATTCATTTTCATATTGTCATTTGGGGTGGGGCTGTAATAGAAATGGTGATAGACTCAAGAAACTGGATTAGAGGATTGAGAAACTATCAGTGGAAGAATTTTTGGCAAGTGGTCGATGGTGTGCTGGGAAAACTCAAGGAATGACAGAATGTAAAAAATCAGAACTATCCACCGCGTTACGGAGCACGGCGAAGAATCAGGAGACTGTGCCGCAACTCAGTATTAAAAGACAACGCATCTTAGTGCTTTCTAAAAAAAATAATTGTATTTATTGGCTTAATATTTTGAAGAGAGAAACAGCGCATTAGCTATACCATCTGATCTTTGCTTCAGAAAACTAATTCAGGAACTGGATTTTATATTATATATATTAAACAAATTTCAAGAGTACACTACATTTTGTTTTAAGATTAAACCCGTTTTCAGTTGTGTTTAAAATATTGGATGTATTGTGTAGTTGTAGAAGGCGGTGTGCAAACTGGAAGAAATGGAAAGAACGATTGGGTTGTTTTCTTGTAATAAAATGTCTATAATTTACAAAAGATTTATTAAAACACTGGTGACATGTCTGTGGCATCATCAATGGTCAGTTAATAAGTGTATATTTTTAAATAGGTGATCATGATGGAGTTGGGGGCACAGAGAATCTTGCCCCAATGACTCACTTAGCAAACAGAAACGGAATACGCGGTGATAGTTGACACAGTGAAATTAAATGGTAATCATTGACAAAGAAGCATGACCAAAATTGTGGCAGCAGGAAGTAACATGTGACCTGGAAGAACACACATATTGATCTCCGGGGTGTTGCAGAAGGGGAATTAAGATAGCATCCGGGTGAAGCCAGGCTGACGTGGATCAGCTTGTACGAACATTGCAGAATGATTACAGGACAGGAGGAGGCCATTCAGCCTGCCTTTTCTGTGCTGACACCCTGAATGAGTGGTTCACCGAGTACCATTCCCCACACTCCCCATAGCCCTGGGCATATTCTTCATTTTCAAATCATCCAAAATCCTCATTAATGAATTGATTGAAACAGCCTCCAGCACAATCTAAAGCAGTGCATCCCAGTTCCTAACGACTCCTGCTCCTCTTATGGGAGCTGCACTGAGCAATATTCTATTGATTCAAATACTACCCATCCATTCACTTTATAAAAATTGAATGATGGTGACAATTTAACTGCATCTACCATGAAATGATATCTGTGGAAAGGGAATCTGCACAAGATGGTATTGATAGATGCTGAGGTTTAATTAATCAGGTGCGTGTGGAAAGTATTGAAATTCTTCGCGTGGACATCAATGCAGCTTCTCGGACTGGGTACGGAGATCATTTTAAGCTGCAATCTGCACAGAATGCACCATAATGCAATTGCAATGGCCATTGAGGTAATTATCACACTCACAATCACCCTGTGAGTCACCACACACTGTTTTCAGTTGGTATTAATTCCTGATCTAGACTGATAATATTATGATTAATTCTATTATAAAAAGTATAAAAGGTTATAAAATATTGACCATACATCTTCTGCCCGACTGAAAGAACTCTCCTGCCCAGATTACCGGTTCCACCACAAGACCTCAATGTACACCTCCTTATTCAGAAGTTTGTATTAATATGTTAGATATTTCGCAAATGCAAATTAATGCATAGATTTAGAAGTTTGAATGGTGAGATTTTCAGCCCTCTTACATCAAGAAGCCAGGATTTGGAAACTGGGGACAATGGCCATGATAAGCTACTTCACCTTACCCAGAGCAGTAAAACCAAAGGGTGCGTCCTACGATTGAATGCGAGGAAGTTCAAAATATTTTAGTGAGTGAGTGGGGAGTAAATTCGAACGGGCTTGTCCAGGAGATGATGGAAATGGAGACTTGCGTCATGCATATCTCAGTTGGGAGTACCCTCTGAATCGCAAGGTCCTGGGTTCCAATCCTACTCCAGGCTTGAGCACAACAAATCAAGGCTGAGAGTGGAGTATTGAGGGAACACTGCAGTGTTGGAGCACTCACAGCACGCCGATTCAGAGACAAGAATGTTATCATTAAGCTAAGGCTGACAGTAAACGCAGTAGTAACAGGCAAAAGAAAAGGAGCAAGGAATGCATCTATTTTTTTAATAACCTGTAGGAATAATGAGCAATGAAGGTGGATACATTTTACAACAAAAGGCCTGTTCTTTCATGTGAGAAAACAACAGGTGGTTGGTGGGAGAGGCAGCTTATGTATGAATAGCTACTGTACCTTGGCTGCGTTCCATCAAACCCTTTTTTAAAAAAAGGCAGGTTTAAATGTCTTATACAAAATGTTCTATTTTACAAAATGCACATAAAGACTCAAACCCTGGATCCTTTCACCTTTTGTCTCTGTAAAGATTTAACTAAAATACACAGAATTGTTCTATATTGCAAAGCACCACGAAGGGGCAAAACAAAAACACTGCGTACAAAATCCCATCAGACACGGTGGACTTTCACACAAACGCAAAAGTGACAGATAATTCAAAAAGTTGTTATTTAATAAGCTAATAAATACAATGTAACTTTCCCATAGGAAATTTATATTTAAACATTTAAAAAATGAGCGTTTAGACACACCTTATCTTTGATCTCAATCAACTTCTCTTCCACTAACACCCAACAAAGCTATTTTAAATGGACAGCACATCTCTCTGACCCTCGAGTCGTACAGCCCCAAGTCTGCATTGCCTCATCCTTTTCCATTCAGACAGGGATACAGAGGGAAGAACATGAAACATCATTTCTCTCTCAGATGGCAAGGTACCACAAAAACTGCAAAGCAACTTCTAAAAGGAACATATTGCACCACATATATGTATCAAGCATACTTTGAAGCTGCATCGTATGAGTATATATCATTATAAAGGTAGATAGCATCAAAAGATTTCCTTCTTTAAATATACAAATACTGACAGTACTTTTTAAATGTGAAAAACGTGTCACTTTTACACAAAGTGTCTCTGCTACACATTTCTCCTCTATGAACATTTATACAATTCAGACTGAAAGTACTTCTAAAAAGGAACATACCAGTAACAGACTCGATGAGATGCAATGGTAGCCAGGGCCATTTTGTACACATTAGCAGCATATTTTGAAGAGCTGAGCCCTCTATTATTTATGCAATCCTTCTAGTTAACCTGATCCAGTAGAATTATATAATACAAAACTATTTAAAATACCATATTAATTATATTTACATAGCTTTCCATTTAACTCATTTCCTGTACATTTCCGTCTTTTGACCACCAAAGGATTACCACAATTTAACAATGTTATGTTTGGAGAGACCAGGTATCGAACTTCCACTGTACAATGTGCAATGTAGTAGTTACACATCATTGATGTCAGGCTGCAGTGAGGGAACGTCAATTCCTAGAGGTATGGTTCACCAAAGGTCTTGCGACACTCCATAACTCCAGAACTGGGAGGCCGGTCACAATTATAAGTCAGCTTCACCTCGCTCGGAGTTAGCCGATCATACGCCCTCTTATATTCTCGGTCAAATGCATCTGTTTCCGATAGAGGTGATAGCAACAATAATACATAAACATCACACACACACAGAGAAAAAAATAGTCAAGGTGTAAAATGAAACAAAAATATTTTAAATGAATTGTTTCTTACAACTTCTTTTGTTGCTTGAGCTCAATATTTGGCAATACTGCTCACTCATTTAAAATTACATTCCTTTGCAATCTTTTGCAAATTTAAAAAACATTACAGATTTAATGAGCCCATGCAGGTGGGGTGGCACGGTGGCAAGCACAGCTACTTCACAGCACCAGGAAACTGGGTTTGGTTATGGCCTCGGGGGGCTTGTGTGGAGTTTGCACGTTCTCCCCGTGTGTGCGTGGGTTTCCTCCGGGTGCTCTGGTTTCCTCCCACAGTCCAACCATGTGCAGGTTAGGTGGATTGGCCATGCTAAATTGCCGTTAGTGTCCAAAGATGTGGTTAGGTAGATTGGCCATGGTCAATGCGCAGGGTTCTGGGGATGGATGGGGGAGTGGCCTAGGTAGGGTGCTCTTTCGGAGGGTCGGTGCAGACGCGATTGGGCAAATTCTCCTGCACAGTCTGGATTCTATATACCGATTCACTGGATAATTAGAAAGCAAGGTTAAATCTTTGAAATGAGTGCTCACCTCTGGCAGGATGAAGCAGGGTGATGCACCAGCTGACAAAATTCCCCTCACAGGGTCAGACAGGGATCAAGTAAGAGCACACTATTCTAGTTCCGAATGATCACTTCGGAAAAAAAAATCTTAAACCAGTGTAAAAAACGTAAGTTACCTATATCAATGTTGTCTTTCCCAAGTGCCACAAGTGAGAGGAACAGAATCTCTCTGTATAAACTCCTTTAAAAGAAGAAATAAAACAAATTACATTTTTTTTCCAAATAGCTTGAAATAGAAATGATCCTGAACCCCATTGCATTTCTTGTAAAGCTAGCCTTTCAGTGTGAAGTAGTTATCTTTTCAACCAATTGAGTTATTAAATGTTAACATTAGTTGGGTTGGTTTAGGTAATCTTCATCCTTTGGGTAGGTGGTAAAATACTCTCACAACTGCGAGAATGAAAGACCCACAGCCGGACAAGGGATTCAGGCAAGTGTCCAGGATATCTGTTCATTGCTCATGAGGACTAATGTTTGAAATACAATTAACTGAATTTGGATGCTTGAAACATTAAACCAGCTGTAGGCTATGATTAAAATATCAAAGTTGAAATGAGCAAGTCAAGAGGTGATTGGTTAAGATCTTGCTTACCGTTGCCGTTTAAAATGCGGTTGCCTGCTCAACACCTCCAGAATTTGACTTATTGGCTTACAGATGTCATTCATCTGAATACTTTTCACAACAGTATCCAGAAAATCCTTGTTGAATAAGCAAGCTTCATCTCGCAGTGTTTGAACAAGGGGATGTTTCTTAGCTGCAAATGAAAAAAAATGATTAGTATTAATTCCATGACTAAGTTCTAACCATTTTGCAACGAGAAATGACAATGTGTAATTTCTCCAAAAGATTTTTGAAACTCTATTCGGCTGTGAACCTGACTGCTCGGCTAATTACGTACTCTTCGCACAATTGAGCACAGAAAGACCACAACAGTGCACCTCATTTAAAGTAGCACAATTCTGCAGAACTTTATTTTCCTTTGGTAACTCACCGAAGACGAGAGACCTTCCTCAACTTTCTTGGAAACTACACCACCGCAAAAATGGAAAGGGCTGTGACTCTTGCATCAGGTCCCCATAACACTTTTGGAGGTTTCTTTAGAATTTGAAGGGCTGTGGTCGAGTTTGCCTTTTTACCAGTTCTATCCAGCTTGGTTTTATTGATATTCAGTGGTACTGGATAATGGCGAATCGTGTGTATTATTTCCGAGATTAATTTTTGGAATTTTATTTACAACAAAGCCCACAGGGGAAACAACGTCAACCCATAAAAATAATGAGGATACTTTTGTGCAAATTAGGTTTCCGTACAAGGCACAGGAAGTATCAATCAGCAAAATGAATTTTAAGGAAGTCACTAAAAGGTATGAAGGTGTGTAGATGCACCTCTCTCTCCTCCCTCACAGTACACAATACTACATACAATAAGTTGGACAGTGAGAGTAATTTAACCGAAGAATGTGAGAATTTTTATTTTTAAATCACTAATGCCCTGTTTGTGCCGAATCAGTTGGGGTTTCCATTGCGAATGTTCTCCAGTGATCTCAGACTCAGTTGTTGGTAGCTTGCCAACTCACCCACAGTAACCTGGGTGCACGAGGGGAGTTCTAACCCAATAGGACGTTAATGTTTTTCAGGCGAGGTAGAGAGTGGAGAAACGGATTATAAAGGCAGGAAAAGAGTAGGTGCATAGATATTCCTGCTTAGGAGGCAAGGCCACATCCACCAGCGCAGTTATTTACACTGATTTTACATTTTGCTCCTGTTCAAAGTGGTCACGAACCATCACAATTCTATTTTGAAGCTCATTCACAGAATCAACTGTGGTGGCAACTTGTTACAACAGGTGCTTTCCAAACATTTTCCCCAGTCTGACCCCATTTTAATGCCTCAAACTTTGTGACTCCCAGAGTGAAACTTTGAGGGCGGGTATGTGAGTTGTTGAGTGGGTATGGGATGGGGAGGCTTCAGTGGTTAGGCAGGGTAGGGGTGTCTGGGGGTTGAGGGAACTGGAGTTAAGTATGGGGAGGGAGTGGATGAAAATTGAGGCAGGGTCAACACCACCTCGCTGTTCATATTTTGGAAAACGTACATTAGACATTTGTAAAATCTGCAGTTTAAAAATTGAAATTAGAAGCACAGAAATTCACAGTCACATTACTTTAATTACAAAGAAAATATACTGCAGTTAAATTATAGAACTAAATAATTAGTGGTAGGCATTTCCTCCAGAAGCAATGAAACTTTGATTTAAAAGATAATTGATACACTGATCTACTGCTGACAGACAACGAAGAACAAATTTGACACTCACTCTCAAATAAAAGAGTGTAATTAAGACCTGTGAAGATAGAGAAAGTTCTGTTAGTTGCATTAAGGGCACAGAGACTTTGGTAAAATAACTATACTCAAGCGACCGCTTATTCAAATTTACGTTTGTCTGTTTTAAACACAATTTCTTTCAATACATGGGCACAAAGCTTTTCAATTGAAGTGACCCTCTCTCACATCTTATCACAACTCCCACAATTGCATGGCTCAGTTAAAAAAGTCATGGTGTGTGTGAACCTGATCTTTTAGATGCCGAAGAAACTCCCAACTATTTTCCCAGATTAACTGGACAATATTTTTTTTCCAATTAAGGGGCAATTGAGCGTGGCCAATCCACCTACCCTGCACATCTTTTTGGGTTGTGGGGGCGAGACCCACGCAGACACGGGGAGAATGTGCAAACTCCACACAGACAGTGACCCGGGGCCGGGATCGAACCCGGGGCCTCGCCGTCGTGAGGCAACATTAACTGACAGAAACTCTGCTGCTAGGTTGGTGATTCACGCTCCTCAAAAGCAAAATATAAAAGACTGTTCTCCAATGCCGGAGGCCCTCACTCTGTCGGTCTGTAAGGACGCAGGCAAGCAGTAGCTAAATTAAAGTTAAAAGATGTGAGTCAGGCATTTGACATTCTCATCATGGTGTAGTTGCCGGGAATAAAATGAATTAGAGGCACTGAAATGAAAGCTTTTGACAAATGTTATTCCTTTCTCAGTCACAAAGCCAATGCGCAGAGTGGACAGGGCAAGACTTTGATCCCATCTCCTTGCTCCAAAAACAATTCAAATGGAATCCAATTCATGGCCCCCACAAGAGAGACATGCAAGATTCAAGCTGACAGGAACTGGCATTACACCTGATCATGAAAATCGCTTATTGTCACGAGTAGGCTTCAATGAAGTTACTGTGAAAAGTTCCTAGTCGCCACATTCCGGCGCCTGTTCGGGGAGGCCGGTACGGGATCATGGGCTTGATCCTACGCTAGATCTGAGCCAAAAAGCTGAAGTGGTAACATTAACCCAAAACATGCTTGAAAATGAAATGTTCAAAATGTAAAAGGTGAACCAAACAGCAGAAGAGTTTACTCCAATACATTGGAGGTGGTCTGAGGATTCAAAAATATTGCACACATCTTTCACCATCCAAATATCTTCACTGTGTGGGAGCTTAGAGTTTGATACAAGCACGTTATTGTATTTCGAGTGTGTTTTAATGCTGGTTGATGGCTGCAACTAATGTAGAGTAAGAAGTCTTACAACACCAGGTTAAAGTCTAACAGGTTTGTTTCGATGTCACTAGCTTTCGGAGCGTAGCTCCTTCCTCAGGTGAGCTCCGAAAGCTAGTGATTCGAAACAAACCTGTTGGACTTTAACCTGGCGTTGTAAGACTTCGTACTGTGCTCACCCCAGTCCAACGCCGGCATCTCCACATCATGACTAATGTAGAGATTCAACTACAGCTTTATTTACATTCTATCTGATACAAAACTTCAGGAAATAGCAAGACCCTAAAAAGCCTGTAAAACATTGGGAAGAAACTCAATTCCCGGCAAATAAATAAACGGTTACAATTATCAACAATGAAGTGCATTTATGTAGAAGCTTGTAGAACATAGAACACAGAACATAGAACATTCCAGCGCAGTACAGGCCCTTCGGCCCTCGATGTTGCGCCGACCTGTGAAACCACTCTAAAGCCCATCTACACTATTCCCTTATCGTCCATATGTCTATCCAATGACCATTTGAATTCCCTTAGTTTTGGCGAGTCCACTACTGTTGCAGGCAGGGCATTCCACGCCCTTACTACTCTCTGAGTAAAGAACCTTCCTCTGACATCTGTCTTATATCTATCTCCCCTCAATTTAAAGCTATGTCCCCTCGTGCTAGACATCACCATCCGAGGAAAAAGGCTCTCACTGTTCACCCTATCCAATCCTCTGATCATCTTGTATGCCTCAATTAAGTCACCTCTTAACCTTCTTCACTCTAACAAAAACAGCCTCAAGTCCCTCAGCCTTTCATCATAAGATCTTCCCTCCATACCAGGCAACATTCTGGTAAATCTCCTCTGCACCCTTTCCAATGCTTCCACATCCTTCCTATAATGCTGTCGGTTTCCTACGCTGTTCCCTGCAAGCGTCTTTCTCCCCCGGGGGATCCCTGATCACACCCCCCCCCTCCCCTGCCCACTTAAGTCTTCTCTGCTCTCCTTCCCGGCTACCCCCCCCCCCCCCCCCCCCCCCCTCCGAGGCTTGGCCTGCCAGGTCCGCCCTGCCCTTGGCCCTAGCCCGCCCCTTCTCCTACTCTCCCTGGTGCCCCCTGACCCACGCTAACTATGCTGACCCCTGCCCTTGGCGCCTGACTGTCTCCCGCCCACGTGCTCGGGCTCTCCCCCCACACACCAAGGACCCAGTAACCTGATTGTATCTCCCCGAGCCCTTTCAAGTCCCTTAACCAGCCCCGAGCCCATCCCCCATCAGAGGCCCCGATCTCCCGCCAAAAGATACCAAGTGCAGGGCCCCCCTTGCAGGCCACCCCCCCACCCCGCCCCCCTCGTTGCAGTCTCCCAAAATCACCCTAAGCAGTGCGCCCTCCAGCCCCCGCTCTCTGTCCAGGCTGAAAACAATCTTAGATAAAACATTACAGTACAGGATAATTTAACAGACCGCCGCCACACAACAGCTCTGAGAGCCCAGAGTCCTTTAGTTCAAGTCCAGCTTCTTCTTTTAATAAAAGTCCACACCTAGTCAGAGCCAGTTAGGTTAACAGACCGCAGCCACTGTACAGCACTGAAAAAACTAAGTGCCCGTTAGTTCAAGTCCAGCTTCTTATCTTTAATGAAAGCCCAAACCTGTTCTGGTGTCTCGAAGTAGTGATGGAGTTCCTCAAACGTGACCCAAAGCTTCGCAGGATACAGCATTCCAAACCTCACCTGCTTTTTGTAGAGGGCTGCCTTTACCTTGATGAATCCTGCACACCTCTTGGCCAGCTCCGTTCCCAGGTCCTGGTAGATGCGCACCTCGCAGTTCTCCCATCTGCTGCTCCTCTCCGCCTTGGCCCATCGCAGCACACGATCCTGTCAGCAAGCCGGTGAAAGTGAACCACCAAGGCCCTCGGTCGGTCACCCGTCCTGGGCTTCCTTGCGGGGGCTCTATGCGCCCCATCCAACTCCAGGGGTCGAGGGAAGGCCTCCGGTCCCATCAGGGCCCCGAGCATACCCGTCATGTATGCACCCGCATCCGATCCCTCGCAGCCCTCGGGGAGGCCCACGATCCCCAGGTTCTGCCTCCTGGCTCTGTTCCCCAGCTCTTCAAGCTGCTCCTGCATCCTCCTCTGGCGGGAGTTCAGCTCCTCCACCTCGTGCTCCAGCTCCGTTACCATGTCCGCCTGGGTGGAGAGCTTCACCTCGACCTCCCTTAGCGCCTTCTCTTGGACCGCCTGCGCCTCGACCATTCGGTCCATCACCGCCCTCATCGGGTCCAACGTGTTCCTCTTTAGTTCGGTGCAGCAGTTCCTAAAAACTCCATCTGTTGCTCTCTTGGCCAGTGAGCCTCCGCTCCCTGGTCCCTGCCGTCCGCCATGCTTCGCCGCCCGGTCTGGGGCCCCCGCTGCTCCCGCTTCCAGCCCTGCCGCTCCACTTGACCACTTCTGGTCCAACTGTCCATACCCCGGAGGAAAACCTCTTCCCTTCATCTCCTCCACCGATTCAGGTCGTCAGGTCCCGAAAGAAATCCTGTGAAACAGGTCCGTTTGCCCATCGCGGGCGGGAGCGATCCGACCTGCGACCTGATTCCTCGAGGGCGCCACCGGAAGTTCACTGTACGCCTTCTTAACAACCCTCTCAACCTGGATGGCAACTTTCAGGGATCTATGTACATGGACACCGAGATCTCTCTGTTCATCCACACTGCCAAGAATCTTACCATTAGCCCAGTACTCTGTCTTCCTGTTATTCCTTCCAAAATGAATCACCTCACACTTTTCTGCATTAAACTCCATTTGCCACCTCTCAGCCCTGCTCTGGCTGCTTATCTATGTCCCTCTGTAACTTGTGACATCCTTCCGCACTGTCCACAACTCCACCGACTTTAGTGTCATCTGCAAATTTACTCACCCATCCTTCTACGCCCTCCTCCAGGTCATTTATGAAAATGACAAACAGCAGTGGCCCCAAAACAGATCCTGCGGTACACCACTAGTAACTGGCTGTTTCAAGGTACTGCACACAGTAGTTGTTGTCAGTCAAAAATTGACACCCTTCCAAAGGAGGAGAGATGACAAGTGGTGACCAAAAGTTTGTTTAGTCGTAGGTTTTAGGGAGGGCTTTGCAGGATGAGAAGGAAGGTGTTGGCGATGCTTGGGGAAGAAATGTCAGAGCTTAGGGCCCAGGCATCTGAAATCACAGCTGCCAATGTAGGGGGGGAAGGGACAAGGCGTCAAGGTTTACATCATATAGAGATCTCAGAATGTGGTAGGACTGGAGGTGACAGAGACAGAAGAGGAGCAATGCCAAGAGGGCTTCGATCACAAAGGGGAGATGGTGGAGTCGGGATAATGTCAATGGACTAGTAATCCAGGGGCCCAGTTAACGTTCTGGTGGCACAGGTTCAAATCCCACCTGGTAGAATTTAAATTCAATGAATAAAATCTGGAATTCAAAGCTAGTCTCAGTAACGGTGACCATGAAATTATCATTGATTGTCGTAAAAGTCCATCTGGTTCAGTAATGTCCTTGAGGGAGAGAATTCTGTCATCTTTATACGGTCTGGCCCATGTACGAGTCCAGATTTGTTGCTGAGTTTTAACTGCGCTCTGAAATGGCCGGGCAGGGCTCAGCTCAACGGCAACTAGGGATGGGCAACAAATGCAGGCCCAGCCGGCAGCGCCCACATCCCAGACACGAGGGTGAGAACCCAATTTTATTTGAGGTGTTGCCAACGAGGAGGCAGCAAGTACATGGGTGATGGGCGAACAGGACCTGGTCCAGGTTAGGTACAGAGGTTTGGATGAGCTGAAGTTTGCAGATGGTGAAGATTGGGAGGCTGACCATGAGGGACTGGGAAAGGCCCAGGATAGTGGTAACAGAAGCACTGCAATATAATTACTATAGACAAGGAATTGCAGATGTACATTGATAATCAGAAAATAAATCCCAACCAGCATCCAGACCTTTCTTAAAAAAGTACAGCTTAAAATTGGTTGGGAGAGATCACAACCGACAGTGTGAGGAAGGACACACTAACAGAGGACACCTCAATGATCTTGCAATTTCAATAATATTTCAATTACATAGTCCATGTGCACAGTGAGCTCATTAATATCACATTGTTCTTTTTTCTTGATACAATCGCAAGGGATTAATTATCTGTAAAACATGAACTTGCACTCACTCTTAGCATTCCACAGGATGTAGAAAGGCTGACTGGGAACTTGATGCAATTTCAGGTTGTCCCACAGCATCTGAATTAAAACGTGCTTACTGTCCTCAGACATCCAGCTGCGGGGAATCTGTAAATTACAACACATTTTAATGCTGGCAAGAGATCTAACAGCATAAGACCACAAGACATAGGAGCAGAATTAGGCCACTCGGCCCATCGAGTCTGCTCCGTCATTCAATCATGGCTGATATTTTTCTCATCCCCATTCTCCTGCCTTCTCCCCATAACCCCTGATCCCCTTATTAATCAAGAACCTATCTATCTCTGTCTTAAAGACACTCAGTGATTTGGCCTCCACAGCCTTCTGCGGCAAAGAGTTCAACAGATTCACCACCCTCTGGCTGAAGAAATTCCTCCTTATCTCTGTTTTAAAGGATCGTCCCTTTAGTCTGAGATGGTGTCCTCTGCTTCTAGTTTTTCCTACAAGTGGAAACATCCTCTCCACGTCCACTCTATCCAGGCCTCGCAGTATCTTGTAAGTTTCAATAAGAGCCCCTCTCATCCTTCTAAACTCCAACGAGTACAGACCCAGAGTCCTCAACCGTTCCTCATACGACAAGCTCTTCATTCTGGTGAACATTCTTGTGAACCTCCTCTGGACCCTTTCCAAGGCCAGCACATCCTTCCTTCGATACGGGGCCCAAAACTGCTCTCAATACTCCAAATGGGGTCTGACCAGAGCCTTATACAGCCTCAGAGGTACATCCCTGGTCTTGTATTCTAGCCCTCCAGGCATGAATGCTAACATTGCATTTGCCTTCCTAGCTGCCGACTGAACCTGCACGAGAATCGTGAACAAGGACTCCCAAGTCTCTTTGTGCTAACTCCAGTCCTAGGAACAAATGTCAGCTCAGAGCAAACATACATTAGAACTATACTAATTAATTATGCTACATAAAACAACAATCAATCTGTGGAGATTTGGGGCTGAGACACATGGGACCAATAAAGCTGTAAGTTTAGCAGTTCTATAACCAACTCTGAACTCGACATTAACGTAATAAATTGGAATCAGGACTTCCGGTGGCAGCCATGAAATGAAAAAAAATGAAATAAAAATAGCTTATTGTCACAAGTGGGCTTCAAATGAAGTTACTGTGAAAAGCCCCTAGTCGCCACATTCCGGCGCCTGTTCGGGGAGGTTGGTACGGGAATTGAACCGTGCTGCTGGCCTGCCTTGGTCTGCTTTCAAAGCCAGCGATTTAGCCCTGTGCTAAACCAGCCCCAAAAAGCTGGTTATAAAGGTGGGGTGCGGTGTGGCATGTTCTACCCTGCCAAACTGGGGGTCACGGACCAGGGCAAAGAACTGCACTTTGACACCCCGGAGGAGACCAGCACGTTTGGCTAGAAAAATGGACTGGTCCAGCATCAGTAGAGGGCAATGGCCAGAACATGGGCTGTAAAGAGCTGAGAGGGGAAGGGGTCAGCACTTGCAGAGGCGCAGAAGAGAGGGGGGGGGTTAGAGGTAAACGGGATTAAATCGGAGAATCCAATGGTCCGGGGAGCCGCTACACTAACAAACAAGCTGGTGTACGGAGGTACAGCGAAGGAGGAGGCCGCAACCTACTTCCCGGGAGGGAGGGAGCGCATGGCAGGAGAGAGGGGAAAAACAGAATTTCTGGGGTAACCGAGGGCAAGAAGTGGGGCACCCATGCGGGGGCGGGGCTGGTTGCAGCAGACAACACGTAGAGATAGCGAAGGTGAGGAAGTAGTTGGTGGCCATCTTGAATGGCCCATGAACACGAGCAGGCTCCGACGAACAGGGTCAGGCCCACAGGGTGAGGATGGTTGATCCCAGAGGAGGGGGGGGGCAGGGCAGTTCCCCACCCTGCATCTGATAGTGACATGGAACATGAGAGCCCTCGGAAGGCCGGTGAAAAGATCCAGAGTCCTCTCCTATCTCAATTGTCTGGGGGTAGACGTAACAAAAGAACAAAGAACAAAGAAATGTACAGCACAGGAACAGGCCCTTCGGCCCTCCAAGCCCGTGCCGACCATGCTGCCCGACTAAACTACAATCTTCTACACTTCCTGGGTCCGTATCCCTCTATTCCCATCCTATTCATGTATTTGTCAAGATGCCCCTTAAATGTCACTATCGTCCCTGCTTCCACCACCTCCTCCAGTAGCGAGTTCCAGGCACCCACTACCCCCTGCGTAAAAAACTTGCCTCGTACATCTACTCTAAACCTTGCCCCTCTCACCTTAAACCTATGCCCCCTAGTAATTGACCCCTCTACCCCGGGGAAAAGCCTCTGACTATCCGCTCTGTCTATGCCCCTCATAATTTTGTAGACCTCTATCAGGTCGCCCCTCAACCTCCGTCGTTCCAGTGAGAACAAACCAAGTTTATTCAACCGCTCCTCATAGCTAATGCCCTCCATACCAGGCAACATTCTGGTAAATTTCTTCGCACCCTCTCTAAAGCCTCCACATTCTTCTGGTAGTGTGGTGACCAGAATTGAACACTATACTCCAAGCGTGGCCTAACTAAGGTTCTATACAGCTGCAACATGACCTGCCAATTCTTATACTCAATGCCCCGGCCAATGAAGGCAAGCATGCCGTATGCCTTCTTGACCACCTTCTCCAGCTGTGTTGCCCCTTTCAGTGACCTGTGGACCTGTACACCTAGATCTCTCTGACTTTCAACACTCTTGAGGGTTCTACCATTCACTGTATATTCCCTACCTGCATTAGACCTTCCAAAATGCATTACCTGTTTACCATGGGGCTGGTTTAGCACAGGGCTAAATCGCTGGCATTTAAAGCAGACCAAGGCAGGCCAGCAGCACGGTTCAATTCCCGTACCAGCCTCCCCGAACAGGCGCCGGAATGTGGCGACTAGGGGCTTTTCACAGTAACTTCATTTGAAGCCTACTTGTGACAATAAGCGATCTTCATTTCATTTTCTTTTCATTACCTCACATTTGTCCGGATTAAACTCCATCTGCCATCTCTCCGCCCAAGTCTCCAAACAATCTAAATGCTGCTGTATCCTCTGACAGTCCTCATCGCTATCCGCAATTCCACTAACCTTTGTGTCGTCTGCAAACTTACTAATCAGACCAGTTACATTTTCCTCCAAATCATTTATATATACTACAAAGAGCAAAGGTCCCAGCACTGATCCCTGTGGAACACCACTGGTCACAGCCCTCCAATTAGAAAAGCATCCCTCCATTGCTACCCTCTGCCTTCTATGGCCTAGCCAGTTCTGTATCCACCTTGTCAGCTCACCCCTGATCCCATGTGACTTCACCTTTTGTACTAGTCTACCACGAGGGACCTTGTCAAAGGCCTTACTGAAGTCCATATAGACAACATCCACTGCCCTACCTGCATCAATCATCTTTGTGACCTCCTCGAAAAACTCTATAAAGTTAGTGAGACACGACCTCCCCTTCACAAAACCATGCTGCCTCTCACTAATACGTCCATTTGCTTCCAAATGGGAGTAGATCCTGTCTCTAAGAATTCTCTCCAGTAATTTCCCTACCACTGACGTAAGGCTCACCGGCCTGTAGTTCCCTGGATTATCCTTGCTACCCTTCTTAAACAGAGGAACAACATTGGCTATCCTCCAGTCCTCCGGGACATCACCTGAAGACAATGTTGATCCAAAGATTTCTGTCAAGGCATCAGCAATTTCCTCTCCAGCCTCCTTCAGTATTCTGGGGTAGATCCCATCAGGCCCTGGGGACTTATCCACCTTAATATTTTTCAAGGCGCCCAATACCTCGTCTTTTTGGATCTCAATGTGACCCAGGTTATCTACACACCCTTCTCCAGACTCAACATCCACCAACTCCTTCTCTTTGGTGAATACTGATGCAAAGTATTCATTTAGTACCTCGCCCATTTCCTCTGGCTCCACACATAGATTCCCTTGCCTATCCTTCAGTGGGCCAACCCTTTCCCTGGCTACCCTCTTGCTTTTTATGTACGTGTAAAAAGCCTTGGGATTTTCCTTAACCCTATTTGCCAATGACTTTTCGTGACCCCTTCTAGCCCTCCTGACTCCTTGCTTAAGTTCCTTCCTACTTTCCGTATATTCCACACAGGCTTCGTCTGTTCCCAGCCTTTTAGCCCTGACAAATGCCTCCTTCCTGCAGATGACACAGCTAAGGGAGAGGGACCGACTGCTGGTAAGGGCGGGAAGGGCTGGTGGGGCAAGCGTTTCATGAGTGCTTCGAGATTAGGGCAACGGGGTTGGCCATACTAGCAAACAGGACAGTCCCATTCACGGCAACAAGCACATTGACGGACCCGGGGCGGGGGATGGGGGAAGCTGCAGATGGAATTTGATCTGCTCTCCACAGGGAAGACAGTCCACCAGCTCTGCCAGGCATGGGGGGCCTTCTACGAACATGGAGACAAGGACAGCCGCATGCTGGCACACCAGTTAGAAAACAAGCAGCCTCGAAAGAGATAGGTCACGTTGTTCAATGATTCACCTCGAAGGAGGCCCTGCCGCCCACGCTGGCCCAGGCCTCGATCTCACTGATCCCCAAAAAGGACAAAGCCCCCATAGTGTGTGTGGATTGTGCAAACCCGTCTCTCTCAAACACTGATGTGAAAATTTTGACGAAAGCTCTGGCGAGGCGGCTGGAGGGCTGCCTGCCAGAAGTGATCGAGGAAGATCAGACAGGCTGTGTCAAGGGCAGACAGCTAACAGCGAACATGAACATGGGAACCTCTGTTACAGGCAAAGTAATAATAATAATTATAATTAGTGTCACAAGTAGGCTTACATTTACACTGCAACAAAGTTACTATGAAAATCCCTAGTCGCCACATTCCGGCACCTGTTCGGGTACACAGAGGGAGAATTCAGAATGGCCAATTCACCTAAATGCACATTTTTCGGGACTTGTGGGCGGAAACCGGAGCACCCGGAGGAAACCCACGCAGACACGGGGAGAACGTGCAGACTCTGCACAGACGGTGATCCAAGCTGGGAATCAAACCTGGGATCCTGGCGCTGTGAAGCAACAATGCCAACCACTATGCTACCGTGCTGCCCTACTGTGCCGTGACAACTGTTTGTACAGATGTGTATGCAACTGTTATTGCCTAGTTTGTTTGTTTATGTATTTGCCAATGGCGCTGTTTTGTTATATAAACAAATATTTTTACTAAATGCTAAAATTCCAATAAAAATATTTTTCAAAAAGTGTAATTGGAATCACATGGCGACATCCCTCAGCTGTTCTCAGTGTCAACTTTAGGTTTCCGGCACTAGTTAGTAGCTGGTTGTTGGTCTGAACTTTTAATTTATATTATGCCTTAATATACTTTTATTGGCAACAGAATTTTTTGTGCCATGGTCCACTGACCCATTTGTCCAATTATAGTCTTTGTCCTTCCAAACTTGCTTTACAGTCAAGGAAAACCATTGAGTTATTTAACAGCTGGACAAAGAACTATTGGTTACAGGTCTGGTGGTACAGGGAACCTCCACCTATCGCTGGCCCCCTACCCAGCTCCACTGCTCCACCCCTCCCCCCACAACAGAATAAATCTGACACCATTTCCAGGTCTTCCCAGCTTTAACAAAGAGTCACCCAGACTTGAAACGTTAGCTCCCTTCTCTCTCCACAGAGGCTGTCTGACCTGCTGCGTTCGTCCATTTTTTTTCTGATTTTGGTACAAGGAACAACGTGAATTGAGTGCACAGTATTGAAGCATTTTTCCTTTCGCAATCGGTGGCAGCCCCTAAACAGGCTTAGTGACAATAATGAAGAAGCTTCGCTTGCTCCTGGCTTACCGACACGCTCTTGTTGCAGTGTTCTGAAGTTAGTACGAGTCCCGGCAAGTTGGTAGGTAGATCAATACGCCGGAAATACCAGACCAAATTCCAGAATACAATTGGATGGTGATCCACGAATGTTGCCATGGATATAACTTGATCACCTTCGTTCTCCAGCAAACTTTCCAGCTCTTTCCACAGCACCAAGGGGCTCAAATAAGGAACCGTTATAGGATCAGGATTCGGTAACTGCCACTCTAAGTCCAGTGGATTCTACAAAAACAAGCAACAATGGGGTGAATTTTTTTCCCACAATGAAAGTGACTTTGAGACTTGGGGGGAAAAAAACTAAAGCAAGGAATATATTCCAAAAGTAAGGATTTGAATATTAAAATGTGTACTTCCATTCAAACACACCAATTAGGAGCTGGGGGAGGCCATTTGGCCTCTCGCATCCTCTCTGCCTTTTGCCAAGACTGTGATTGTGGTCTCTACTTTTCTGTCCACCCGCTATACCCATTGTCTGCCTGGTCAGTCAGGAACCTATCTAATGCAGCCGTAAAAAATATTCATTGACCCTGCCTCCACTGCTCTTGTATTCCTCCTACTTCAGTAACATAATTGACACACTTGGGCCTTCTGCACCTCCTGCTTCAATCTGCAAATACATAAATGATGAAGTAGTGAACATGAATGACCCCTGAACCCTCACCTGCCAGTTCAACCTGCCCCACTGAACTGAGGGACTCTGACTTGCTAATCAAGCATTTTAGGACCGTGTGCCCATAATTATTCAAATACAGACATTTAAAGTTTCCTAAAAATCTATTATTGAAAGGGTAAGGAAACTCCTTTCCGAGTCTGAAGTATTCTACACCATCATATCAGGAGAGTATTGACCGACACTCTGCAGATTAATGTTCTGATTGGCATGGAGCTCCTCGGGCTAGCCACAAACACACAGAAGTGCTTTGGACAAAAAGTAAATGATATCGACATTCCTTTCCCTTCATTGTACCCAATCGATCAACTGGACTTGTACCTTTTTCTCATTCATTCATTTAGTCACATACCGTTGAATCATTCAGATTAGTTGGGAGGCTGCCTGTTGGGACAGCGTGGACGTGTCTCCGAGTACTCGGCTCCTCGGTTATAGAGCCACATCCACCGATGCTTCGCGCGATTGTCTGTCCCAGTGATAGGGACTCATTAATCCCGTGCCATCTCTCTGAAGGTATCCGAATGCATCTTGCTGACAAGGGCTGCTCTCTACGGGCAAAAGAAAACGTTTAGAAAAAGGATAAATTTGCAAATCAAATTCTGAAAAAATTAACTATAGTTGAATCTCAATGAATACATAAATATTACTGTACAAACGTCACTGATCTTTAGAATCAAGGTTTCCAAAAGCATGAATTGGCAAACCTTTCCTCCATATGTGATTTAAATCATTTATTTGGCAATTCAATCTAAATAAAATCAGAAAAGTCACAACAATATAGTTATTTTGTAGACTTCTAAAATCTTCTGTTGTTCCTGGCTAATAATTGGGCATGGATGGATTGTATTTTAATGTCAGTTAACTCATTTCAAACAGATTAATGTGAGGGTGACCAGTTCCATAAAATAAGTGCCCCATACCCCTTGGTTACTAGCACCAGTGCCACCTCCAACCAGAGAGTATCTAACTATTGCACCTTGACATTCAATGAAATTACCATCACTGAATGCCCTATTAGCAACATCCCTGGGGGTTACCATTGATCAGAAACTGATCTGGACTAGCCATATTAATACTGTGGTAACAAGAGCAGATCAAAGGTTAGGAATCCTGCGGCGAATAACGCAACCCCCGGCTCCCCAAAGCCTGTCCACAATTTACAATTCACAAGTCAGGAGTGTGATGGAATACTCTCCACTTGCCTAGACGAGTGCAGCTCCAACAACACTCAAGAAGCTCAACACCATCCAGGAAAAAGTAGCCCACTTGATTGGCATCCCTTCCACAAACATCACTCCCTCCACCACCAACGCACAGTAGCAGCCGTGTGTACCATCTACAAGATGCACTGCAGGGATTCCCCAAGGCGACAACACTTTCCAAACTCACAATCATTGCTATCCGGAAGGACAAGTCAGCAGATACTTGGAAACACCACTACCTAAAGGTTTCCGAGCCATCCTGACTTGGAAATATATCGCCGTTCATTCACTGGCATGGGGTCAAAATCCTGGAACTCCTTCCCTAACAGCACTGTGGGTGTACCTACACCACATGGACTGCAGCGGTTCAAGAAGGCAGCTCACCACCACCTTCTCGAAGGCATTAGGGATGGTCAATGAGTGCTGATCTTGCCAGTGACACCTACATCCTTTGAATTAATACAAAAGTGTGCTTCTCTCCCTTGAAACCTGATAGAGCTTCATTTATGGTGATATTTCAAAGATACCTAATTGATTGGAAATGACTTTGGGATGCCTGAGCTCAGGAAAGATGCTGGACACAAATACATATTTTTCTTCTTCCACATTCTTGCAGTTTTCACCTTTTCCTTCCCCATCAACTAAACTCAGTGATCCTCTCACTAACCAAGCTGAATCCAAACTAAGATGCTCTACTCTGACTGTAAATCTTATGTACTGTACCCATCAAGAAGGTTAGTACACATTCTGAAGGTTAGTGCACATTCTGAAGATTAGTACACATTCAAATAACATTGTTTATCATTCTCTCTCCTCAAGCTACCGTTCCCCTTTCTTTCAAATCTGCTGTCATTGCCCCTCTCCCCAAAGAACCGACCCTCGATACCTTCATCCTTGCAATCTACCATCTCCAACCTCTCTTTCATCTCCAAAGTCCTTGACTGTGTTGTCACCTCCCAAAACTGCATATTTGAATCCCACCCATTAGGTTTCTGCCCTGGTACGTTACATAAAAACTTATCAGTGCCTCAAGCATCATTCTATGTGACAGTGACAAAGGTTAACCATCCATTCTTGCCCGTTTTGACCGGTCTACCGTCGACACAAATGACCACATCACCCTCCTCCAGTCTCTCCGGAACATCATCCACATTCTATTCTTATCCATCTCATTATAGCTGGAGAAAAATCTGAATTGATGTTTATTCCTGGCAACACTCAGCTGTCCTTCACCACCACCTTCCTTTGCACATCCTCTCTACTGAGTAGTACTACATTCCTGTATGCTTCACCCAATGCCTGTGTCTCTGTATTTACATTGCATATTTTATGTTTGCTCTATGTATTTTTCTCATGTACGGAATGATCTGTCTGAACTGTATGCAGTACAATACTTTTCACTATACGTCGGTAGACGTGACAATAAACAAGTCCAAATCCAATCCTCCTAAGTTGCCTGACATCCAGTAGGAGATGAGGAGGAATTTCTTGCAACTAAATATTAGGAATACCGAGCTGTTGCCCCTGGGCCCTGTCACAAACTCCAAGCGTCTCTGTAGCAATTATCTGAGGATGAACCAGACTGCTCACACCCATGGTATATGAATGAGATGCGATTCTGATCACAAATCCGCACCATCGTAAGATTGCCCATTTCCACCTCTGTAACATCACCCTACTCCACCCCTGCCTCAGCTCACCTGTTGCTGAAATGCCTTTGTTACCTCTCAGCCTGACTATTCTAATACCTCCTGACCAACATTGCGTATTCTACCCTCCATAAATTTGATGTCATCGTTATCTGTGTCCTACATTTACAATATGTTCTCTTCATCACCACCCCCGGTGTTCACTGACCTACAATGGCTCCCTGTTAAGCAATAAATCTATTTTAAAAATTTCATCCGTGTTTTCAGCTGCCTCCATATAATCTCAAGTCTCACAAATATTAGCTATCTGCCTTCTGTCAATTCAGGCCTCTTGAGCTTCCCCAATTTTAATCACGCCATCATTGTGCCTTCAGTTGCCTGGATCCCAAACCCCCATATCTCTACTGCTATCTCTTCTTTAAGATGCTCCTTAACATCTACCTCTTTGATCAGATTTTTTAGTCATCTGCCCCAATATGTCCTTCGGTGGCCCCGTGTTATATTTGATTTCATGACATGCCAGTGACGCACCTTGGGACATTTTATCAGGTTAACGGTGCTACATAAATACAAGTTGTTGTTGATCCTGAAAGTAACTTTATATTCAAATGTTATCCACTTTCTGCTTGATTTCCCCTAATATCTACTTTGCTCTGGTTTTCTCGGCATTGCTTTTGTTATTGTTCTCAGGAAAGTTTTTGCAATGCTGAATTGTCACATTTACGACAGAAAGCATTGCCTGTCTCACTTATCTGTCATGCAGCATCACTTAAACATAAGTAATTGTGCAACAGAATTTTCCATTCTTTCCTTGTGAATGCACAAATAACACGGTTCACCAGCACTGGTGATGAAGCTTCTTTGACTAAGCACAAGGTATTTGATTTTCTACAGCAGAGAGGCACTGTGGTGAAACGGGCACGGTCTCCTTGCGTGTACTTCACTGGCAAGTTCACGTCAAAATAAATCAAGTTTAATTAGGCTGCAATCCACAAGCTTTTCCCAGTACTGAGTCATTAAACAGTCAGGCAAAATATGGAACGCACAGGGCTGTGCACGCTCTGGCCACAAGACATCAGCCACCCTCAGTCACAGAAATAGTGTAAAGTTAGGTAGCTTTAAATAAAGTGAATGGCTCCAAGGGTAGAGGTGACCAGGATATTTTTTTAAAATTCAAACTATTACCTGACCCTACCCGTCTACGGCACGGAGGTTCAGCTGGTTCTAGTAAGACAGCATGCACAAGTGGCTCCCAAGCCAAAGATCTTTTAATATTGCATGGGGCACGCTTCAGCATAATCAACGGCGACAGTGTGGAAACAAATTGCCAGCCAAAGTACTTGCAGTTGCTTTTGTTCCTCTCCACTGCTCAGCAGTGAACTAGAAAGCAGTGGCGAGGAAGAGGATAGCACTTTTCAAAACCATTCGCTGAAGAAATTCATTCAGCTTTTTTTCTTACACAATCTCTCTACTTTGTAGGTAAATCAGGTTCATTAGTCATATTAAAGATTAACAATGAAACAAAGGAGAGACTTGCTTTTATATAGCGTCTTTAACACACATTGGAACTCTCACAGTGGGTAGCACTGTTGTTTCGCAGCGCCAGGGTCCCAGGTTCGATTCCCGACTTGAGTGACTGTCTCTGTCTATAGGGGCTAGTTTAGCTCACTGGGCTAAATCGCTGGCTTTTAAAGCAGACCAAGGCAGGCCAGCAGCACGGTTCAATTCCCATACCAGTCTCCCCGAACAGGCGCCGGAATGTGGCGACTAGGGGCTTTTCACAGTAACTTCATTGAAGCCGACTTGTGACAATAAGCGATTTTCATTTCATTTCATTTCATGTGGAGTCTGCACATTCTCCCCGTGTCTGCGTGGGTTTCCTCCGGGCGCTCTGATTTCCTCCCACAGTCCAAAGATGCGCGTGTTAGGTCGATTGGTCACGCTGAATTGTCCCGTAGTGTCTAAAGGTTAGGTGGGTTGCTGGGTTACGGGGAGAGGGTGGAGGTGTGGGCTTAGGTAGGTGTTGTTTCAGGGGCTGGTGTAGACCCGATGGGCCGAATGACCTTCTTCTGCACTGCAAATTCAATGATTCAAAGTGCCTCAAATGAAGTACTTCTGAAATAAGTACTTTTGAAGTTCATTCACTGTTGTAATGTAGGAATCCTGTGCAGAGCAATGTAAAAATAACCATATAGCGTACTTTTGTGATTGAGGGATAGGCATTTGCCAGGACACCAGAGAAAACTCCTCCAATCAAAATTGTGCCATGGGATCTCTGACATCCATCTGAGAGTATGGACAGTGCCTGAGTTTACATCCCATTGAGAGACGACACCCATCAGAGCTTCCCTGGAGTGCCAGTCTCGATGTATCCAAATCCTGGAGTGGGGCTTGAACCCACACATTTCTGATCCAGGTGAGAATGCTATCAACTGGGCTACAGCGGATACAACATTATAATGGGTAATAATTAAGAGCTAAAAGAATTAGGTTTCAAGCTTCACCATCACTGAGCTAGTGTTTTGGCAATCTGATTGGGAGATCAGAATCCCTCAGTGCCTTGCTAACTACTGGCTTTCTGGTGCATCTGAAATAATATGATGCCTACGTGTCTGCTCCTGTGCAAGTGAAAGCAGTTTATCGACATGCAGACGTGTGAAAACACAGTTCACTAACTTTCAGCAACAATATGGCGCAACTGAATCACAAGTTTGATTTCCACTTCACCGAATTTGAAAACCAAGAGGATAAATGAGCACCCTCTGTGTAGCGCACTGATTTCTCAGAGATGCATGACATTTACCCAGGAGTGTCTGGAGCTCCTTGCACTGTAATTCTTGGTGACTGAGGCTTGCTGTCGATCACACCCGGACCAGGTGGGGAGACCATCAAGTTCTTAGTCCCTGGACAAGATGGTCCAGATTGCAAACTCTGCATACTTTCTGTAGATGGAGTGGATTTCAGAAAATACCTAAATAAATTAAAAACATTGAAGTATATCCTCTTTGTTTTTAACATTCTAGGAAATAACCAAATACAAACACTGTATTAAGAAGCCAGTAAAATTACAGTTGGGCCAAGGATCTGATGTTAAAACGCATCAGTTGGGTTGGGCTGAGTAATGCCATCAGTTAAGACTTATGTTGATTCACTGCAACACACGAGCTTCCAGTACAACACCTGGCTCTGAGGCATTTATTCATGGAGCAGTCAGACGGTGTTACCACACTACAACCTTCCCCAAAATACAAAGACCATCATTTCTGGAATGTTGAAGGCTAAAGGCACCTACACTAGATATTGAACAATCTTGTGCCAGGCTGACATTGGCACACCAGGGATTTAAGGCTGGTTATTGATTTAAATATGTATATTTGGCGTTGGGAATGTTGGCAATGCTGTACATACTGCTCATCCCATATGGCCCTTCTTCAGAAAGCGATTTTTACACCTGAGTTGCTTGGTAAACTACCTCAGAGGACATTAAAATCTAACGTGAACCAGACTGGGTAAAACTGGCAGCTTTCCTTCCTTGAGGGACATTAAAAGATCCTGTAAGCAAAAGATCTCCAAACCTATGTTATTAGAATTATCCTCCTGAACATGTTGGTCTCAGTGAAGGTTTCCGACCACGAAGGTTTCAAACCCTCCCTTTTGCTAAGTATAGGTCGTAAACCAAACTCTCACTGAACATCGCAAGACTTCCAAACTAGGAAATGCTGGGACGAATGCTTTTCTTTCTGCACTCTGTTCCAAATGAGTTAAGGGGCCTGCGGAGAGGTGGGTGATCTGAAACTTTCTACAACTGGCAGGAAGGGGGAATGATTTTTGGATTCCGGGACAAGAAAGCGAATAAACAGAAAATATTCCCAACTTCCCAAACACCCAAGGAAAAGAAGAATTAATGAGACGTACTTTGCTCCTTCACATTTTATATCAGCATGCAACTAATTACCTGCCAGGGCCTCGTAGATCTCGAATTTCAATACCCAGGAAAGGAAGGAACAGATTGCCACAGAATGGACATGTCGTGTTGAGATTGGAGTCATCTGCTGTCCAGCCAGCCATTATTTCCTCATCATACACGAGTGAGTCGCAAGTTCGACATCGAGAACAGCTGGAGATAAGAATCTGAAACATGGACAATAAGCATGTTTTTCTTTAACTCTGTTTCAAAGAAGCTGACAAAGGCTGTCAAATTCACAACAATCCTGATATGATGGAATTAAGTTGAATAGAACAATGCCAAAATGAAATGCTGGTCCTGTTATCACCACGTACTGCGATAATTCTCATACACATGGCCCATCTAAAGTTACGTTTCTGTTAAACAAACAAGAGTCTCAAACAGAAAGTCTTGATTCAACAACAATCGTTTTTCCCCAATTGAATGAAACTTACTATTTCTCTTAACTATTTCCTCTTATGAACGCTAATTTTTCACTATAGAAAGTACTTTCCCCTCTTTACTCTTGCTCTATTGTCTAAATTACAAACATTGTCTCGGATATGAAAGACAGGTCAAGAATCTTTATCTGAAACCCTCGGGGCCCATTGAGTTTCAGATTTCATATAATTTTGGTTTTCGGGTACTACTTATAGCAGGCATTGTCAAAGTCGAGGGCGCTCCCGATTGCGTAAATCCGCACGCAACAACTGCAGCAGCCGGCTATTCATAATGCCGCCTGCAATCGGCCTTCAAAATGGCCCCAAACATATAAAAAGAATGCGGCCACACTGCGCATGCGTGCCCGATCATCGGCAGAACGGATTTAAGTAATAATGTTTAAGTCAGGGTTAATGTGCATGTATGCGAATACATGGCGTATGGCAAATAAGATTAGTGAGTTACAGGGTGTTGTGGCTGTAACGGAGGCCTTGCTCAAAGCAGGACTGGGTCATAAATATTCTGGGTACAAGGCGTTTGGGCAAGTTAGGAAAGGAAGAAAATGGGAAGGGGTGGCAGTATTAAGGTCAGCATTGCAGTGCTGGAGAAAGAGGATGTCCCAGAGGGAACAAGGACAGAATCTATTTGGCTAAAATTGCAGAAAAAAAGGGTGGCAATTACATTAAGGTAAAAGCAAGTTACTGCGGATGCTGGAATCTGAAACAAAAACAGAAAATGCTGGACAATCTCAGCAGGTCTGGCATCACGGGAGAGATTCTCCGACCCCCTGCCGGGTCGGAGAATCGCCGGGGGCTGGCGTGAATCCCGCCCCCGCCGGTTGCCGAATTCTCCGGCACCGGAGATTCGGCGGGGACAGGAATCGCGCCGCGCCGGTTGGCGGGGCCACCCCCCGCGATTCTCCGGCCCGAATGGGCCGAAGTCCCGCTGCTAAAATGCCTGTCCCGCCGGCGTAGATTAAACCACCTACCTTACCGGCGAGACAAGGCGGCGCGGGCGGGCTCCGGGGTCCTGGGGGGGGCGCGGGGCGATCTGGCCCCGGGGGGTGCCCCCATGGTGGCCTGGCCCGCGATCGGGGCCCACCGATCCGCGGGCGGGCCTGTGCCGTGGGGGCACTCTTTTCCTTCCGCCTTCGCCACGGTCTCCACCATGCGGAGGCGGAAGAGACTCCCTCCACAGCGCATGCGCGGGGAAGCCGTGAGCGGCCGCTGACGCTCCCGCGCATGCGCCGCCCGGAGATGTCATTTCCGTGCCAGCTGGCGGGGCACCAAAGGCCTTTTCCGCCAGCTGGCGGGGCGGAAATTACTCCGGCGCCGGCCTAGCCCCTTAAGGTTGGGCCTCGGCCCCCCAAGATGCGGAGGATTCCGCACCTTTGGGGCGGCGCGATGCCCGACTGATTTGTGCCGTTTGTGGTGCCGGTCGGTGGACATTGCGCCGATACCGGAGAATTTCGCCCCACATGAGTGCTGGTTTAGCTCAGTGGGCTAGACAGCTGGTTTGTGATGCAGAACAAGGCCAGCAGCGCGGGGTCAATGCCCGGACCGGTTGAGATTTCTGAATTCTCCCTCAGTGCACCCGAACCGGCGCCGGAATGTGGCGACTAGGGGCTTTTCACAGTAACTTCACTGCAGTGTTAATGTAAGCCTACTTGTGACAATAAAAAGATTATCATCTGTGGAGAGAGAAGGGAGCTAACGTTTCGAGTCTGGATGACTCTTGTCAAAACAATGACATTGTTCAGTATTATGTATAGGCCACCAACTAGCAGGAAAGATGTAGAAGAACAAATCTGCAAGGAAATTACAGAGCGGTGCAAAAATTATAGAGTAGTCATAATGGGGGGCCTTACTTACCCAAATATAGGCTGGAATAGTAGTGGTGTGAAGGGCAGAGAGGGGCAAGACTTCCTATAGTGTGTTCAGGAAAGTTTTCTGCAGCTGAATGTTTCCAATTTCCAGTCCAACAAGGAAAGGGACATTTAGAACATAGAACATTACAGCGCAGTACAGGCCCTTCGGCCCTCGATGTTGCGCCGACCTGTGAAACCACTTTAAAGCCCATCTACACTATTCCCTTATTGTCCATATGTCTATCCAATGACCATTTGAATTCCCTTAGTGATGGCGAGTCCACTACTGTTGCAGGCAGGGCTTTCCTTATCCTTACTACTCTCTGAGTAAAGAACCTACCTCTGACATCTGTCCTATATCTATCTCCCCTCAATTTAAAGCTATGTCCCCTCGTGCTGGACATCACCATCCGAGGAAAAAGGCTCCCACTGTCCACCCTATCCAATCCTCTGATCATCTTGTATGCCTCAATTAAGTCACCTCTTAACCTTCTTCTTTCTAATGAAAACAGCCTTAAGTCCCTCAGCCTTTCCTCATAAGATCTTCCCTCCATACCAGGCAACATTCTGGTAAATCTCCTCTGCACCCTTTCCAATGCTTCCACATCCTTCCTATAATGCGGCGGCCAGAATTTCTAGGCCTGGTTCTTGGGAATGGGGTGGACCACGTGGATCAAGTGTCAGTAGAGGAACATTTTGGGAACAGAAATCATTGTATTATAATGTTTAGGGTTGCTGCGGAAAATGATAAAGAACAATCACAGTAAAAATAATAAACTGGGAAAGCCAGCTTCAAAGGAGTAAGAAGAGACCTGGGTCGAATAAACCGGAATCAAAGATTGGCAGGAACTCTCTTGGCTGAACAGTGGGCTATCTTCAAGGGCACACTCCCTCGAAAGGGAAAGATATGACAAATAAAGCCAGAGTTCCCTGGATTATGAGAGAGTTAGATAAAGAGAAAAAAGTATGCCTGTGACAGACATCAGATAGAAAATACAATTAAGAACCAGGCTGAATATAGAAGGTTTAGAGAAGAGGTGACAAAGCAAATAACAGAAGTAAAGAGGAAGTATGAAGAGGCTAGCAGCTAACATAAAGGGGAATCCCAAAGTCTTTTGGCATATAAACTAAAAGGGCGGTAAAAGGTGGGGTAGGACCAATTGTGCATCAAAAAAGGGGATTTACAGTTAGACGTAGACATAGAACATACAGTGCTGAAGGAGGCCGTTCGGCCCATCAAGTCTGCACGACCCACTTAAGCCCCCACTTCCACCCTATCCCCGTAACCCAATAAACCCTCCTCACCTTTTTGGTCACTAAGGGCAATTTAGCATGGCCAATTCATCTAACCTGCACGTCTTTGGACTGTGGGAGGAAACCAGAGCACCCGGAGGAAACCCACGCAGCCACGGGGAGAACGTGCAGACTCTGCACAGACAGTGACCCAGCGGGGAATCGAATCTGGGACCCTGGCGCTGTGAAGTCACAGTGCTAACCACTGTGCTACCGTGCTGCCCACGGAGGCTGAGGGCATAGCTGCGATATTAAATTAATACTTTTCATCTGTCTTTACCAAGGAAGATGATGCCATGGAGATGAAGGCCCAGGCCATGGCAAAAGGAGGACGTGAGAGTGGAAATTGCGGAGGCACTGCTTATAATTGTTCAATATTCCTTAGACTCAGGGGTGGTGCCAGAGGACTGGAGAATTGCAAACATTAAGAAGTTCTAACATCTCAAATTTCCCTTCATAACTATTCCCCCTCCCCCTGTGTAGCCAGTCACAAAGCACTGAGACTCAAGTCAGCATCTATGATTCCTGACACTATATTCCTTACCTGAGCACCATCAGACAAGGTACATGCAATTATCCCTTACTTTGCCTGCAAAATATTTAATTTTTCTATCATGACTTCGACTCAGTTTTTATTTCTTTTCCTCCTCCCAAAAGTTCCACAAATTTGTGGCAGGAGTTTTGGCCATTTCTCTGGGATTCTCCTTATACTTTTTCCATATTTCTCCAAATCTTCCTCCCCAACTATCTCCTGCTAAGCCTTTAACAACCTCCTGTAAATCTCTGCCAATGTTTGCTTCTCCCTTTATCTCTCTGTCAGGGTATAGCCTTAGATAATTTGGTACATTTAAGTTGCCCAAAACTCTATCATTCCCCATCATCCTTTTCTCTCCTCAAATGCTCACTCAGATTGAACCAGACATCATCTTAATATCTGGGTCAACGCATCATTGAGCTTCAAGCTACATTTCATTCATCATTAAGACCACATAGTTCCACTTCAACACTAAACATGACATCACAGAGGCTCTTTTGCATAATTTCGCTATCTAAAAACACTTATAAATCTTTTTATTATTACTGTCAGAAGTAGGTTTACATTAACACTGCAATGAAGTTACTGTGAAAATCCCCAAGTCGCCACATTCCGGCGCCTGTTCGGGTACACTGAGGGAGAATTCAGAATGTCCAATTCACCGAATAAGCACATCTTTCGGGACTGTGGGAGGAACCCGGAGCACCCGGAGGAAACCCACGCAGACACGGGGAGAGCGTGCAGACTCCGCACAGACAGTGACCCAAGCTGGGAATCGAACCTGGGACCCTGGCGCTGTGCAGCTCGGTGCTAACCACTGTGCTACCGTGCCGTCCTTAATCTCTTCAATACCTACTTCACCAGCCTCCCAGTTGGAACTCCACACAAACTCCAACTCTGGCAGCATCTGTAGGGAGAGAAAAGAGCTAACATTTCGAGTCCGATGACTCTTTGTCAAAGCTGATAGAGTCCCCCGGGTTCTCACATTTCATCCCGCCAGCCTCCGTATGCAAAGCATAATCCTCCGCCATTTTCGCCAACTCCAGCGCGATGCCACCACCAAACACATCTTCCCTTCACTCCCTCTGTCAGCATTCGCAGAGACCGTTCCCTCCGAGACAATCTAGTCCACTCCTCCACCATACCCAGTACCTCTCCCATCACCCATGGCACCTTCCCATGCAATCGCAGAATGTGTAACACCTGCCCCTTTACCTCTTCCATGCTCAACATCTCAGGCCCAAAACACTCATTCCAGGTTAAGCAGCGTTTCACTTGCATCTCTTCCAATTTGGTCTACTGCATTCGCTGCTCCCAATGTGGTCTCCTCTATATCGGAGAGACCAAACGCAGACTGGGTGATCGCTTTGCTGAGCATCTTTGGTATGTGCGCATTCAGGACCCTGACCTTCCCGTTGCTTGCCATTTTAACACAAGACCCTGCTCCCATGCCCACATGTCTGTTCTTGGCCTGCTGCAATGTTCCAGTGAAGCTCACCGCAAACTGGAGGAACAACATCTCATCTCCCGGTTAGGCACGCTGCAGCCTTCCGACCTGAACAACAAATTCAACAACTTCAGATCAGCTCTACCCCACCTCGACCCATTTGTTTTCATTTCATTTTAAATGTCTTTTACCATTTCTTTCTTTCTTAACATATATTACCCCCCCCCCCAATCTTATCCACCTTTCCTTAACCTTTCTCCTCTGTGCTTCCCCTTCCCCTCCCCCCACATCTACAGTTCATCCTCTGATGTTAGTTTCCCTGCTGTTTGACCTTTCACACCTTTTGTCCTCTCTGGGGACTGCCAGTAACACTCTTTCCCCTTGGTTTCTGTGGCCATTAGCACCCAGTTTCCCTGGGTTACTGTGGCTATAACTCATCTTTCATTCTCACTCCACAGTATAAATATTCCCCACTTTCTCTGTCTGTTAGCTTTGACAAAGAGTCATCGGACTCGAAACGTTCGCTCTTTTCTCTCCCTACAGATGCTGCCAGACCTGCTGAGATTTTCCAGCATTTTCTCTTTCGTTTCAGATTCCAACATCCGCAGTAATTTGCTTTTATCCAGCTGTTTAGCCCACTGTGCAAAACCAGCCCCCATCAAAGTTGGCGCTGATTTGTGCGAACCACATGTTTGAGCCGGCGAGGTTGGATCCCAGGTTCAGTGGATGGGAGGAGAAGGGGGTGGAAGGGATGAGGGATTTGTTTTTGGATTGGCGATTTGTGAGCTTGGAGGAATTGTCGGGGAAATTTGGGCTTTCGCAGGTGGATACGTTTAGGTAATTTCGCGAGAACGATCTTTCCGACATTCCCTGGGGTGCCGCTGTCCTGGTTGCTGGAGAAGGTTCTGTCGCTGGCTGGGATGGAGGAGGGGAGTAGCTCAGGGATTTATGCTAGGATTATGGCAGAGGATGCAGTATCTGTGGAGGGAGGGAGTTACGTCTAAGTGGGAGGAGGAGCTGGGATTTGAATTGGAGGATGGGGTGTGGTACGAGGCCCTGTGGAGGGTGAATGCAACATCTTTGTGTGTGAGATTAGGGTTCATACAGTTGAAGGTAATACGTAGGGCCCATTTGACAAAGTCTAGGATGAGCAGGTTGCTTCGGGGAGTGGAGGATGAGTGGGAGTGGTGTGGGGCTCATCGGCTAATCATATGCACATGTTCTGGTCATGCCCTGAGCTCGCAGGGATCGGAGTCTCTCCTTTAGCACCATGTCAGCGATTTTACAAATGGTACTGAAGCCCTGACCTTTAGGGGCTATGTTTGGGGTGTCAAGCCTGCCGGAGCTGCAGATGGGGGAGGGGGCTGATAACCCTGTCCTTCGCCTCGCTGATTACTCGAAGGTGGTTGCTGATAGGGTGGAGGTCAGCTTCTCCATCCAGTGCCTCAGTGTGGCTGGGGGATCTTATGGAGTTTTTCTCGAGGAAGTTAAGTGCACCATGAGGGGGGCAATTGAGGGGTCCACCAGAGATGACAGCCGTTTATTCTGTACTTCAAAGAGCTGCTCACCATTGGTTGCGAGGGAGGGAGGAGAGGAGAGAGCTGGGGGGGGGGGGGTTCCTATTGGGGGTCTTTTGGTTCGGTGGGGGGGGGGGGGTTCCGGGTGGTTTATAATTGTTTGGTTGTTATGTATAAACTTTTAAAAGTTGAATAAAAATATTTGTTTATTTAAAAAGGAAGCTTGGAGAACTACAGTAGAGCTAGTCAAACATGGTTTTATAAATGGGAAATCCTGTTTGACAAAAAAGTTTCTGAGGATGTATCGAGTTGGTAGATTAGGGGGATCCAGTTGATGTAATATATCTGGATTTCCAAATGCAAAAAGGTTAATAGGCAAAATCAAGGCTTCTGGAGCTGTGGTAATATATGAACTTGGATAGAGGATTGATTAAAGGGCAGGAGGTAAAACATGGGATAACGGGGATATTTCCAAGTTGACAAACTGCAACTGGTGGAGTGCAAGGTTCAGTGCTGGAGACATAAGAATGGAAAAGTAGAATAGTTTTAAAAAGGTGTGAAATTTGTAAATGTTGATATTCAGGGATACTTGGCTGAGTTGGTGCAAGGAATGCAGGCAGTTAACATACAAGTACAGAAAGCAATTTGGAAGAAATGGCACATTGACCATTATTGCAAGTGAATTAGAATACAACAATAAAGAAATCTCGTTACAGCTGCACAGGGTTTGAGTAAAACCACATCAGGAACACTGTCGGCCGTTTGATTTCTTATTTGAGAAAGGATACACGGTGGCGCAGTGGTTAGGAGTGCTGTTCCTTACACTCTTTCACTTTTGTGTTTCACTCTCCTGTGTAGAACCTTGTTAATAATAATCTTTATTGTCACAAGCAGGCTTACATTAACACTGTAATGGGGCAGCACGGTGGCGTAAGTGATTAGCACTGCTGCCTCATGGCACCGAAGTCCCAGGTTCGATCCTGGCTCTGGGTCACTGTCCGTGTGGAGTTTGCACATTCTCCCCGTGTTTGCATGGGTTTCGCCCCCACAACCCTGGAGCACCTGGAGGAAACCCACACAGACATGGGGAGAATGTGCAGACTCCACACAGACAGTGACCCAAGCCGGGAACCGAACCTGTAACCGTGGAGCTGTGAAGCAACAGTGCTAACCACTGTGCTACCGTGCTGCCCCTTGGGTTGCTTTATTACATTTTCGCAGTGCTTTTAATGTAAATTGTTCTCCCAATAGGACTGAGGGGCTGTTTAGCACAGGGCTAAATCGCTTGCTTTGAAAGCAGACCAAGGCAGGCCAGCAGCACGGTTCAATTCCCGTACCAGCCTCCCCGAACAAGCGCCGGAATGTGGCGACTAGGGGCTTTTCACAGCAACTTCATTTGAAGCCTACTTGTGACAATAAGCGATTTTCATTTCATTTCATTTTCATTTCAAGCTGTGGTAGTTGAACAGAATCAGTGATAATTGAGACAGGTGTATCATGAACTCAGTTTACCTCAATGGCATAATTCTGGAAGATACTCGTGCTGCTTGCATATTGAGAAGATCCTACATCTGATTTGTCTGCTGAAGGAAAGTTGGAACTTGTTGATTGAACACTGCCTGAAACAACAAATCAGAGCAGTTAAAAAAGCATTTACTAAATTGTCCATTTCACAGATTTTTGGGCTGAGGCTGCACTTTGACTGTCAAACGCTAACGGGAACACTGATCATCCATTAGCCTCGGCTTCACAATTACACCATTTTATAGCTGATCATAGATCGTAGAATTTACAGTGCAGAAGGAGGCCACTAGGCCCATCGGGTCTGCCCCCTAACCAAGACCACCCCTCCACCCTATCCCCGTAACCCAGTAACACCACCCATCCTTTTTGGACACTAAGTGCAATTTATCACGGCCAATCCACCTAACCCGCACATCTTTGGACTGTGGGAGGAAACCGGAGCACCCGGAGGAAACCCACAAAGTCACGGGGACAACGTGCAGACTCCGCACAGACAGTGACCCAAGCCGGAAATCGAACCTGGGACCCTGGAGCTGTGAAGCAACTGTGCTAACCACTGTGCTACCGGCTTGTCTCTCACTTTAACACAACCCAATGATGTCGATTAAAACTATCCCCAATGCCCGGGTTCGAATCCCGGCCTTGGGTCACTGTCCGTGTGGAGTTTGCACATTCTCCCGTGTCTGCATGGGTCTCACCCCCACAACCCAAAGATGTGCTAGTTAGGTGGATTGGATTCACTAAATTGCCCCTTTAATTGGATAAAAAATAATTGGGTGCTCTAAATTTATTTTTAAAAACTGTCCCCAATGAGGGGCAGCACGGTGGCGCAGTGGTAAGCACTGCTGCCTCACGGCGCCGAGGTCCCGGGTTCGATCCCGGCTCTGGGTCACTGTCCGTGTGGAGTTTGCACATTCTCCCCGTGTCTGCGTGGGTCTCACCCCCACAACCCACAGATGTGCAGGGTAGGTGGATTAGCCACACTAAATTGTCCCTTAATTGAAAAAAAATTGAATTGGGTACTCTAAATTTATTTTTTTAAAAGGCAAAAATAACTAACCCCAATGACTGCATCTGTAACAAGAGCGGCACGGTGGCACAGTGGTTAACACTGCTGCCTCTCAGCGCCAGAGTCCTGGGTTCAATTCCGGCCTTGGGGTAACTGTGTGGAGTTTGCACTTTCTCCCCATGTCTGCGTGGGTTTCCTCCAGTTGCTCCGGTTTCCTCCCACAGCCCAAAGATGTGGGGGTTAGGTGGGGTTATGGGGATGGGGCAGTGGAATGGGCCTAGGCAGGGTGATTTTTCGGAGGGTCGGTGCAGATTCGAAGGGCCCGAGGCCTCCTGAACTGTAGCAATTCCATGATTCATTTAGACGTGGTTTTTTTATTGAAAAAAAAATGAGTTTCATTGTACCGATAATTGCCTAATTGGATCAAGCCAGTTTTGCAAGTGTTGTTTTATTAATGAAATAAGGAGAGAATCAGAGACCCCATGAGCTTTATAAAGTTAACCATCCCAACTACCATCAAATAAAATCTTACACTATTATTCAGATCATGCAATTTGCTACATTACTCTGAGAAATTATCTGCAATGTTTATTAAAATGTAAATCCATGCCAATTAGTTTTGGTGATGTCAGCTACAGCATTATTCTGAGGCCCGAGGCTTATCTTACCGATTTGCAGTTGCTGTCGAGGTGCCCCATTATGGTTGCCAGAGCTGTCCAAACTGGTTTGTCTCAGGCCCCATCCTTTGGCCTCACCTGCAGGCATGCTACCGACTTGAGGTGAAGCTCGTCTGTCCAAGTCATCATATAGGTCCTCATTTAAAGAAGCAGCATCAGGGTCCAGTGCTCCAAATGAGGAGATACTATTTCTCTCCGATTGACGTCCCTAAAAATTTAAAGTTGATCAAAAACATTTTCACTTTGTACACAGAATAGAGAGTATGCATTTTCTTGTGCTTTACATTTACAATAAGTCTCAATATCTGCATTTGTTAAAAGGGCTGTATTTGTTAGACTGCAGTACAAGAGTGCGGCGCAGTGGGTCGCACCCTTACTTCTCAGCCAGAAGCTCCGGGTTCAAGTTCCATTCAGGACTTGATGACCACGGAAAGTGCATTCATAACCTGGCCAAACAGGTTGCTTATCAGCCTGTAAATCCTTCCAATATCCTGATGGCAGGCGGTAAGAGCAGGAGAATTTTCTGGTTAGCCATACTGCAAAAGACAAAGGCAAGCTAATGCTGCACTTTGCTCAGCATAACCATGGCTTAACCCAATGGTCCATGGTCACCAACACCCACTTAGGGCCTGGTAACTAAAGGAGGAGGAGTACAACAATGTTATACTATTAGAACATAGAACAGTACAGCACAGTACAGGCCCTTCGGCTCACGATGTTGTGCTGACCATTTATCCCAATCTAAGATCAACCTAACCTACACCCCTTCAATTTACTGCTGTCCATGTGCCTGTCTAAGAGTCGCTTAAATGCCCCTAATGACTCTGACTCCACCACCTCTGCTGACAGTGCATTCCACACACCCACCACTCTCTGTATAAAGAACCTACCTCTGACATCTCCCCTATACCTTCCTCCAATCACCTTAAAATTATGTCCCCTCGTGACAGCCATTTCCACCCTGGGGAAAAGTCTCTGGCTATCCACTCTATCCATGCCTCTCATCACCTTGTATACCTCTATCACGTCACCTCTCTTCCTTCTTCGCTCCAGTGAGAAAAGCCCTAGCTCCCTCAACCTTTCTTCATAAGACATGCCCTCCAGTCCAGGCAGCATCCTGGTAAATCTCCTCTGTACCCTCTCCAAAGCATCCGCATCCTTCCTATAATGAGGCGACCAGAACTGGACACAATATTCCAAGTGTGGTCTAACCAGGGTTTTATAAAAAGCTGCAACAAAACCTCACGGCTCTTAAACTCAATCCCCCTATTAATGAAAGCCAACGCACCATAGGCCTTCTAACAACCCTACCAACCTGGGTGGCAACTTTGAGGGATCAATGTACGTGGACCCCAAGATCCCTCTGTTCTTCCATACTTCCAAGAATCCTGCCTTTAACCCTGTATTCAGCTTCAAACTGGACTTTCCAAAATGAATCACTTCACATTTATCTAGGTTGAACTCCACCTGCCACTTCTCAGCCCAGCTCTGCATCTTACACAAAGAAATGAGTTCAGAAAACACACACAGAAAACTCTTCTGAAGATGGTTTGAACCTATAACTGTAGGAGCCCGTTTTGACGTGTAAAATTCAGACAAAAGGCAGACCATTCGCCCCATCGTGCCTATGACGGCTACAGAATCATAGAATCCCTATAGTGCAGAAGGAGGTCACTCGGCCCAGCGAGCCCTCTGAAAGAGCACCCCACCAAGGCCCACATTATCCTTGTAACTCCAACTAGAGCCAATTTAGTATCGTAAATCCACCTAACCTGCTCATCTTTGGACTGTGGGAAGAAACTGGAGCACCCGCAGGGGACCACGCAGACACGGGGAGAAAGTCGGAATTGAACAGATTTTGGAAAAGAGTAAAAACAACAGGGTTGTGGCGATGGGAGACTTCAACTTCCCCAATATTGACTGGGACTCACTTAGTGCCAGGGGCTTAGACGGGGCGGAGTTTGTAAGGAGCATCCAGGAGGGCTTCTTAAAACAATATGTAGACAGTCCAACTAGGGAAGGGGCGGTACTGGACCTGATATTGGGGAATGAGCCTGGCCAGGTGGTAGATGTTTCAGTAGGGGAGCATTTCGGTAACAGTGACCACAATTCAGTAAGTTTTAAAGTACTGGTGGACAAGGATAAGAGTGGTCCGAGGATGAATGTGCTAAATTGGGGGAAGGCTAATTATAACAATATTAGGCGGGAACTGAAGAACATAGATTGGGGGCGGATGTTTGAGGGCAAATCAACATCTGACATGTGGGAGGCTTTCAAGTGTCAGTTGAAAGGAATTCAGGACTGGCATGTTCCTGTGAGGAAGGATAAATACGGCAATTTTCGGGAACCTTGGATGACGAGAGATATTGTAGGCCTCGTCAAAAAGAAAAAGGAGGCATTTGTCAGGGCTAAAAGGCTGGGAACAGACGAAGACTGCGTGGAATATAAGGAAAGTAGGAAGGAACTTAAGCAAGGAGTCAGGAGGGCTAGTAGGGGTCACGAAAAGTCATTGGCAAATAGGGTTAAGGAAAATCCCAAGGCTTTTTACACGTACATAAAAAGCAAGAGGGTAGCCAGGGAAAGGATTGGCCCACTGAAGGATAGGCAAGGGAATCTATGTGTGGAGCCAGAGGAAATGGGCGAGGTACTAAATGAATACTTTGCATCAGTATTCACCAAAGAGAAGAAATTGGTAGATGTTGAGTCTGGAGAAGGGTGTGTAGATAGCCTGGGTCACATTGAGATCCAAAAAGACGAGGTGTTGGGTGTCTTAAAAAATATTAAGGTAGATAAGTCCCCAGGGCCTGATGGGATCTACCCCAGAATACTGAAGGAGGCTGGAGAGGAAATTGCTGAGGCCTTGACAGAAATCTTTGGATCCTCACTGTCTTCAGGGGATGTCCCGGAGGACTGGAGAATAGCCAATGTTGTTCCTCTGTTTAAGAAGGGTAGCAAGGATAATCCCGGGAACTACAGGCCGGTGAGCCTTACTTCAGTGGTAGGGAAATTACTGGAGAGAATTTTTCGAGACAGGATCGACTCCCATTTGGAAGTAAATGGACGTATTAGTGAGAGGCAGCATGGTTTTGTGAAGGGGAGGTCGTGTCTCACTAACTTGATAGAGTTTTTCGAGGAGGTCACTAAGATGATTGATGCAGGTAGGGCAGTGGATGTTGTCTATATGGACTTCAGTAAGGCCTTTGACAAGGTCCCTCATGGTAGACTAGTACAAAAGGTGAAGTCACACGGGATCAGGGGTGAACTGGCAAGGTGGATACAGAACTGGCTAGGCCATAGAAGGCAGAGGGTAGCAATGGAGGGATGCTTTTCTAATTGGAGGGCTGTGACCAGTGGTGTTCCACAGGGATCAGTGCTGGGACCTTTGCTCTTTGTATTATATATAAATGATTTGGAGGAAAATGTAACTGGTCTGATTAGTAAGTTTGCAGACGACACAAAGGTTGGTGGAATTGCGGATAGCGATGAGGACTGTCAGAGGATACAGCAGGATTTAGATTGTTTGGAGACTTGGGCGGAGAGATGACAGACGGAGTTTAATCCGGACAAATGTGAGGTAATGCATTTTGGAAGGTCTAATGCAGGTAGGGAATATACAGTGAATGGTAGAACCCTCAAGAGTATTGAAAGTCAAAGAGATCTAGGAGTACAGGTCCACAGGTCATTGAAAGGGGCAACACAGGTGGAGAAGGTAGTCAAGAAGGCATACGGCATGCTTGCCTTCATTGGCCGGGGCATTGAGTATAAGAATTGGCAAGTCATGTTGCAGCTGTATAGAACCTTAGTTAGGCCACACTTGGAGTTTAGTGTTCAATTCTGGTCGCCACACTACTAGAAGGATGTGGAGGCTTTAGAGAGGGTGCAGAAGAGATTTACCAGGATGTTGCCTGGTATGGAGGGCATTAGCTATGAGGAGCGGTTGAATAAACTCGGTTTGTTCTCACTGGAACGACTGAAGTTGAGGGGCGACCTGATAGAGGTCTACAAAATTATAAGGGGCATAGACAGAGTGGATAGTCAGAGGCTTTTCCCGGGGTAGAGGGGTCAATTACTAGGGGTTTAAGGTGAGAGGGGCAAGGTTTAGAGTAGATGTACGAGGCAAGTTTTTTTACACAGAGCGTAGTGGGTGCCTGGAACTCGCTGCCGGAGGAGGTGGTGGAAGCAGGGACGATAGTGACATTTAAGGGGCATCTTGACAAATATATGAATAGGATGGGAATAGAGGGATACGGACCCAGGAAGTGTAGAAGATTGTAGTTTAGTCGGGCAGCATGGTCGGCACGGGCTTGGAGGGCCGAAGGGCCTGTTCCTGTGCTGTACATTTCTTTGTTCTTTGAACCCGGATCCCTGGTGCTATGAGGCAGCAGTGCTAACCACAGTGCCACCGTGCAATATGGTTCAAGGAACCAGCCCCAAATCAAAGGAAGAGAAAGGTTTATCACACAGTGAATGGTTAAGGTCTGGGATGTACTGTCTGAGAGTGTGGAGGAGGCAGGTTCAATCGAGGCTTTCAAAAGGGAATTGGATCATTATCGGAAGTGGAAAAATGTGCAGGGCGACAGGCAAAAGGTGTGGAAGTGGCAATGGGTGAATTGTTCCTTCAGAGTCGGCACAGATGCAATGGGTTGAATGACCTAATTCTGTGCTGTAACCATTCTCTGATCAATGATTCATTTAAAATGCTCCGCCTCATTTTAAAATTCCCAAAGTACAAAATCTTACCGTATCATTATCCTTGATGGGCACAGCATATGTTGCCAACTTGCTGTACCACTTGCTTGCCTTTTCTGCCACTCCCTTCCCAGCAGAGAACATGCTGTGTTTTAGCACATCAAAAGTGGGTGGTCGTAATGAGTCCAATGTAAAAGGGGGTGGCGACATGAGAGATAAAGCTCCACCTGTCTCTCGAACTCCCATTCTTTTGTTGCTACTTGGAGAATATGGTGGTGAGGACCAGAGCCTGTCTCTTTGCTTGACATTGAATTCTCCCTTTGCATGCGGTTGAAATGTCCTGGACCGACAGAGCCCCGTTGTTTTGGGGGAGCCTGCTGGAAGGCTAGACCTCCTTGACCCCTTTCCTACAGGCAAACTTTTGCAATTAGATGATGCCGCACTATCATCATCAGTTTTTGAGAAATCTATGCTGGGTGTGCGACTCGTCAAGGGACTGCTCATGGAATCCATGTACATCTCTATTTCTTCAGCCAAGTTTCGCCGAGCTGAAGGAGTGAAAAGACATTTATCGTAGTCTTCCTCCTCTTCTTCCTCCTCTTTCTCCTGATTGGTTTCCGCTACTAGAAGAGAAAGTGGGTCATACCCTCTTTGGACGCCTCTTCTTTCTGCTAGTTTGATCCCTGCTCCTACACTCATACTCCTCCGCAACTGCTTGGGCGGCAGCCCTCGCCTCGGATTTTGGTTAGATTTCCCATTCGACTTTCCATAATCAGGCTCACCGTCCAGATCTTCCAAGTCAAAGATAGCAGGAGAGTCCGTTTTATCATCCTCCGCATTGGCCGATGTTTCATCCAAGTCATATGGCGTGTCTTCGTCACTCAGTTCCTTTTCTAGATTTAAGCTCACCTGTTGGTGCGTGTGCCTGGGTTTGCCAATCTCCAGCGTGTTTGGTCTTGTGGCCATTTGTAAAGCTTTTGATAATATTTCAGCGTCAGCACCCAATTTTTCTGCAATTTTCCTGGGGTCAGTGTCCATACTTCCTCTGTGCATCATAAGCCCCGCAAAAGCATCACCACTACGACTGCGGTTCCGGCCTCCCCACACCATTTGTTCCTTCAAGCCAGGCTCCATAGCGCTCTTGTGCCTCTTGCGTAAACTGTCACCATGTACGCGTGCAGGATCAGAATATGCAGCATTATCAAAAGGTGTCGGAAACAGCAATCCTGCCGCATTTTCTGTAATCAGACATGAAATATTTTCAATCAATTGGAAGTTCAGTAAATGTAATTTATTTGAACTACCAGATTCTGATCAATGTTTTTAAAAATTCCTTTCCTGGTTTATACCACTGCAGGTCGACAGGGCAGAAAGCAACTTGCTTCTAAGCTTTTGGTGATACAATAGAATCACAAGCTGCTGCTTCCTTTTCGCACCTTAACCTGTTTGCTGATAATCGCAAAAATTGCAACTTACGAGGAGTTACATACACAGCTTGCATTCCTTTCATACTCCATTTGGAATAACTAACTCGGCAGGAGTGTGGGAACCAAGAGGAAACATTAGCAAGGAATACCAGGATGCACAAAATACTGTGACGGACAGAAAGCACGTGTATAGCGAATAAGGTAAGGGAAGTTGGAGTAAGGCAGAAAGTAATGAAGTCTAAATCAGGATTACTGTGCATGTGCATGAATGCATGAAGTACAGTGAATAAGATTGGGGAGTCATACAGGTGCAGATTGCGTTCTGGAAATATGATGTTGTGGCGATAACAAAGACCCCGTTCAAGAAAGTGGTAAACACTCCTGGGTACAAGGTGCTCAAAAACAATGGGAGGTGGCGGGATTGGTGAAGGAGAGCATTGCAGTGCTGGAGAAAGAGGATGTCGGAATGTTCCAGGACAGGATCAATTTGGAGCTAAGGAATAAAAAGGCTGCAATGACATTGCTGGGTGTAGTCTAACAACCACCAAGTGGGTTGGAGGTAGAGGAACAAATCTGCAGGGAAATTACAGAGAGATGCAAACATTAGAGAGTAGTTATAATGGAGGACTTAATTACCCGAATGTAGACTGGGATAATGGTAGTGTAAAGGGCAGAGAGGGGTAAAAGCTCCTAGATTGTGTTCAGGACAATTTCCTACAACAGTTTGTCCAGTCATAAATCATAGAATTTACAGTGCAGAAGGAGGCCATTTGGCCCATCGAGTCTGCACCGGCTCTTGGAACGAGCAACCTACTTAAGCCCACACCTCCACCCTGTCCCCGTAACCCCACCTAACCTTTTTTGGAACACAGCCAATCCACCTGACCTGCACATCTTTGGAATGTGGGAGGAAACCGGAGCACCCGGAGAAAACCCACGCACACACGGGGAGGATGTGCAGACTCCGCACAGACAGTGACCCAGCGGGGAATCGAACCTGGGACCCTGGCGCCCAGTTCAACAAGAAGGATGCACTGTTGGTCCTTGTTCTTGGAAATTAAGGCTTGGATTCTCCGCCACCCGCTGCCAGCAGTGAGGTCCCCGATGCAGCGGAGAATCAAACAATCGGGATCGGCGACGCAATGCCGCTCAGCACTGCCGGCGGGATCGAGGTTTGCGCCTGCACGCTAGCGGGAGAATGTAAATAAATGCAAATGGGTGTAAAAAAGGTAAGTGCATTCCAATCACTAAATGCAATCCAATCATTCAAGCGTGCGATTGCAATACACTTACTGCTCTTTGATGTGGTTGATGTTTGTAAACACTGGGGTTCAGCACTTAAGAGTCACTCATCCATGAAGGGAGATGAATGAAACAAGGCTGCAGCTGTTTTGTGGAAGCTGTCAATCACAGCCCACTACTGGAAATGAATGAATGGCTTGTAGCTAATGGATCTGAGGAGTTTAAACACAGGTCACAGCTGTTCTTGCAGGAATGGACAGGTTGAGTTCCAGGTAAGTGTTACAGCTGTAATTTATTTTACTGCCCCTGTCTGGACTGCTCTCTAGCTTCCAGACAGGGGTCTCCTTTCTTGGGGCAGAGGGGGATGTCCCTTTAGTCAGGGAGTCTCTGTGGGGGCCCCAGTAGTTAGGTGGTCCCTGGGGGGGTCTCCCTATTAAGGGGGTCAATGGGGGGTGGGATGTCTCCCAATTAATGGGGTCGCTGGGGGGGGTCAGGTCACTCCATACTTGGGGGTAGGTGGTGGGGGGACACCCTGGAAATCTGGGGGTGGTGGGGGGCTGCTTTGCATTGTGGGGGGGGTGTAGGTGGTGAGGAGGCACCCTGGAAATCTGGGGGTGGGGGGGGGCTGCTTTGCATTGTGGGGAGGGTGGGTCGCTCGACTTCACTCAAAATGGCGGCCCGATACCTTGTATTCCGAGGGATACCGAATAGCGTTCCGATTTGCGTTCGCAAATCGGTGGTATTCTCCTCCGGCGGGAGAAAATAGGGAGGGATTCTCCGCTTACTGACGCTGAAACCGCAAAACGCGACCGGGTAGAGAATCCCATTTGACGCCGAAATCGGGGGATGTGCCTGTTTTCGGATGCTCCGCCCCATCCAAAATGGCATCATCGGTGAGTACGGTGCACGCCATTGGGACGGCCTCAGGCCGTCACCTGAGGCCCTCCCCTGATGCTCCGCCCCCGATGGACCGAGTTCCCGACGGCGTGGGACACGTTTGCTCTGAGTTTTCATCTACCTCGTGTGGCGGCTGCGGACTGCGTCCAGCGCTGCCGCGGTCGGGGGGGGGGGGAGCCATTCCGCTGGCTGAGGGGGGCTTAGGTGGGGACTGGGAGGACAGGTGGGGGGTGGTCCAGGGGTGGCGAGGGTTAGGTACAGGAGGCACTATCTGGCAGGTCATGTCCACGCGTGGCTGGCACCATGTTGTTCTCCCTCCCAACAGCACAGTGGGTATACCTACACCTCAAGGCTGCAGCGGTTCCAGAAGGCAGCTCACCACCACCTTCTGAAGGGCACTGGGTGTGGGAATAAATGCTCGTCTAACCACATCCCGTAAATGAATTTTCTTTTTTTTAAATGGCTGAGTTATTAAATGAATACTTTGCATCTGTCTTTACCAAGGAGATAGGTGCCTACTCAGGACATTGTGACAGTCAAGGAAACTCTGTCACTAGAACGGTTTAAAATTGATTCGGAGGAATTGTTGAAGAGACTGTCGGTACTGAAAGTTGACAAGTCACCGGGACCGGATGAAGTGCATCCAGGGATATTGAAGGAAGTGAGAGTGGAAATTGCAGAGGTGCTGACCATAATCTTCCCGTCTCCTCGAGACTCAAGGGAGGTGCCAGAGGGCTGGAGAATTGCAAATGTTACCCCCGGTTCAAAAATAGTTGGAAGGATCAGCCCGAGTAATTACCGACTAGTCAGTTTAACATCAGTGGTGGATAAGCTTCTAGAAACAGTTATTTGGGAAATAAATTAGCAGTCACGTGGAAAAATGTGGGTTGATTAGAAAAAGCCAACATGGATTTCTCAAGGGGAAATAGTGTTTAACTAACCTCTTGGAGTCCTTTTGAGGACTTAACAGAAAGGGTTGATGAGGGTAATTTTGTTGGTGTGATATACAGGGACTTCCAGAAGGTATTTGAAATAGTGCCACACAATAGACTGGTGAGAAAAGTTATTGTTCATGGAATAAAAGGGACAGCAACGTGGATATAAAATTGGCTGAATAATAGGAAGCAGAGAATAATGGTCCACGGATATTTCCGGGCTGGAGGAATGTTTGTAGTGGAGTTCCCCAGGGGTCCTTGCTTTTCCTGATATATATTAGTGATCTCGATCTTGGGTGCAGGGGAAAATTTCAAAGTTTGTGGATGACATAAAACTTGGAATTATTGTAAATTATGAACAGGACAGTGTAGAATTTCAAAAGGACGTAGACAAGTCAGTGGAGTGGGCGGGTAGGTGGAGTGGGCGGGTAGGTGGAGTGGGCAGGTAGGTGGAGTGGGGGCGGGTAGGTGGAGTGGGCGGGTAGGTGGAGTGGGCGGGTAGGTGGAGTGGGCGGGTAGGTGGAGTGGGCGGGTAGGTGGAGTGGGCGGGTAGGTGGAGTGGGCGGGTAGGTGGAGTGGGCAGGTAGGTGGAGTGGGGGCAGGTAGGTGGAGTGGGCGGTTAGGTGGAGTGGGCAGGTAGGTGGAGTGGGCGGGTAGGTGGAGGGGGCAGGTAGGTGGAGTGGGCAGGTAGGTGGAGTGGGCAGGTAGGTGGAGTGGGCAGGTAGGTGGAGTGGGCAGGTAGGTGGAGTGGGCAGGTAGGTGGAGTGGGCAGGTAGGTGGAGTGGGCAGGTAGGTGGAGTGGGCAGGCAGGTGGAGTGGGCAGGTAGGTGGAGTGGGCAGGTAGGTGGAGTGGGCAGGTAGGTGGAGTGGGGGCAGGTAGGTGGAGTGGGGGCAGGTAGGTGGAATGGGGGCAGGTAGGTGGAGTGGGCAGGTAGGTGGAGTGTGCAGGTAGGTGGAGTGGGCAGATTGGTGGAGTGGGCAGGTAGGTGGAGTGGGCAGGTAGGTGTAGTGGGCAGGTAGGTGTAGTGGGCAGGCAGGTGGAGTGGGCGGGTAGGTGGAGTGGGCGGGTAGGTGGAGTGGGCGGGTAGGTGGAGTGGGCAGGTAGGTGGAGTGGGCAGGTAGGTGGAGTGGGCAGGTAGGTGGAGTGGGCAGGTAGGTGGAGTGGGGGCAGGTAGGTGGAGTGGGTGGTTAGGTGGAGTGGGCAGGTAGGTGGAGTGGGCGGGTAGGTGGAGTGGGCAGGTAGGTGGAGTGGGCAGGTAGGTGGAGTGGGCAGGTAGGTGGAGTGGGCAGGTAGGTGGAGTGGGCAGGTAGGTGGAGTGGGCAGTTAGGTGGAGTGGGCAGGTAGGGGGAGTGGGGGCAGGTAGGTGGAGTGGGGGCAGGTAGGTGGAGTGGGGGCAGGTAGGTGGAGTGGGGGCAGGTAGGTGGAGTGGGGGCAGGTAGGTGGAGTGGGCGGGTAGGTGGAGTGGGCAGGTAGGTGGAGTGGGCAGATTGGTGGAGTGGGCAGGTAGGTGTAGTGGGCAGGCAGGTGGAGTGGGCGGGTAGGTGGAGTGGGCGGGTAGGTGGAGTGGGCGGGTAGGTGGAGTGGGCAGGTAGGTGGAGTGGGCAGGTAGGTGGAGTGGGCAGGTAGGTGGAGTGGGCAGGTAGGTGGAGTGGGCAGGTAGGTGGAGTGGGGGCAGGTAGGTGGAGTGGGGGCAGGTAGGTGGAATGGGCAGGTAGGTGGAGTGGGCAGGCAGGTGGAGTGGGCAGGTTGGTGGAGTGGGCAAGTAGGTGGAGTGGGCAGGTAGGTGGAGTGGGCAGACAGGTGGAATAGGCAGGTAGGTGGAGTGGGCAGGTAGGTGGAGTGGGGGCAGGTAGGGGGAATGGGCGGGTAGGTGGAATGGGCGGGTAGGTGGAGTGGGCAGGTAGGTGGAGTGGGCAGGTAGGTGGAGTGGGGGCAGGTAGGTGGAATGGGCGGGTAGGTGGAGTGGGCGGGTAGGTGGAGTGGGCAGGTAGGTTGAGTGGGCGGGTAGGTGGAGTGGGCAGGTAGGTGGAGTGGGCGGGTAGGTGGAGTGGGCGGGTAGGTGGAGTGGGCAGGTAGGTGGAGTGGGCAGGTAGGTGGAGTGGGCAGGTAGGTGGAATGGGCGGGTAGGTGGAATGGGCAGGTAGGTGGAGTGGGCAGGTAGGTGGAATGGGCGGGTAGGTGGAGTGGGCAGGTAGGTGGAGTGGGCCCGTAGGTGGAGTGGGCAGGTAGGTGGAGTGGGCAGGTAGGTGGAATGGGCGGGTAGGTGGAGTGGGCGGGTAGGTGGAGTGGGCGGGTAGGTGGAATGGGCGGGTATGTGGAGTGGGCAGGTAGGTGGAGTGGGCGGGTAGGTGGAGTGGGGTAGGTAGGTGGAGTGGGCGGGTAGGTGGAGTGGGGGCAGGTAGGTGGAATGGGCGGGTAGGTGGAGTGGGGGCAGGTAGGTGGAGTGGGCAGGTAGGTGGAGTGGGCAGGTAGGTGGAGTGGGCAGGTAGGTGGAGTGGGCAGGTAGGTGGAGTGGGCAGGTAGGTGGAGTGGGCAGGTAGGTGGAGTGGGCGGGTAGGTGGAGTGGGCGGGTAGGTGGAGTGGGCGGGTAGGTGGAGTGGGCGGGTAGGTGGAGTGGGCAGGTAGGTGGAGTGGGCAGGTAGGTGGAGTGGGCAGGTAGGTGGAGTGGGCAGGTAGGTGGAGTGGGCAGGTAGGTGGAGTGGGCAGGTAGGTGGAGTGGGGGGCGGGTAGGTGGAGTGGGGGCGGGTAGGTGGAGTGGGCAGGTAGGTGGAGTGGGCAGGTAGGTGGAGTGGGCAGGTAGGTGGAATGGGCGGGTAGGTGGAGTGGGGGCAGGTAGGTGGAGTGGGCAGGTAGGTGGAGTGGGCAGGTAGGTGGAGTGGGCGGGTAGGTGGAGTGGGCGGGTAGGTGGAGTGGGCGGGTAGGTGGAGTGGGCGGGTAGGTGGAGTGGGCGGGTAGGTGGAGTGGGCGGGTAGGTGGAGTGGGCGGGTAGGTGGAGTGGGCGGGTAGGTGTAGTGGGCAGGCAGGTGGAGTGGGCGGGTAGGTGGAGTGGGCGGGTAGGTGGAGTGGGCAGGTAGGTGGAGTGGGCGGGTAGGTGGAGTGGGCAGGTAGGTGGAGTGGGCAGGTAGGTGGAATGGGCGGGTAGGTGGAGTGGGCAGGTAGGTGGAGTGGGGGCAGGTAGGTGGAATGGGCGGGTAGGTGGAGTGGGGGCAGGTAGGTGGAGTGGGCGGGTAGGTGGAGTGGGCGGGTAGGTGGAGTGGGCGGGTAGGTGGAGTGGGCGGGTAGGTGGAGTGGGCGGGTAGGTGGAGTGGGCGGGTAGGTGGAGTGGGCGGGTAGGTGCAGTGGGCGGGTAGGTGGAATGGGCAGGTAGGTGGAGTGGGCGGGTAGGTGGAGTGGGGGCAGGTAGGTGGAGTGGGCAGGTAGGCAGATGAAGATCAGTGCAGAAAAGTGAGTTGATGCATTTTGGTAGGAAGAACACGTCCGAGACAATATAAAATAAGGTGTATAATTCTGAAGGGGGTGCAGGAGCAGAGGGTGTTGCCCGGACTTGTGGAGAGAGAGCAGTTAATAAAGCAGAGAGTAAGACAGCTGGATACGAATATACGGAGGCTGCTAGGGGTAATGATGATGCCCCCACCAGAGGGGGAAGCGGAGATAGTGGTGGCGATGAATGCCGAGAAAGCATTTGATAGAGTGGAGTGGGATTATTTGTGGGAGGTGCTGAGGAGATTTGGTTTTGGGGAAGGGTATATCAGGTGGGTACAGTTGCTGTATAGGGCCCCGAGAGCGAGCGTGGTCACGAATGGACGGGGGTCTGACTATTTTCGGCTCCATAGAGGGACGAGGCAGGGATGTCCTCTGTCCCTGTTATTGTTTGCACTGGCGATTGAACCCCTGGCAATAGCATTGAGGGGTTCCAGGAAGTGGAGATGAGTACTCAGGGGGGGAGAAGAACACCGGGTATCTCTGTATGCGGATGATTTGTTGCTATATGTGGCGGACCCGGCGGAGGGGATGCCAGAGATAATGCGGATTCTTGGGGAGTTTGGGGATTTTTCAGGGTATAAACTGAACATGGGGAAAAGTGAGTTGTTTGTAGTGCATCCAGGGGAGCAGAGCAGAGAGATAGAGGATTTACCGTTGAGGAAGGTAACAAGGGACCTCCGGTACTTGGGGATCCAGATAGCCAAGAATTGGGGTACATTACACAGGCTTAATTTAACATGGTTGGTGGAACAGATGGAGGAGGATTTCAAGAGATGGGACATGGTGTCCCTGTCATTGGCAGGTAGGGTGCAGGCGGTTAAAATGGTGGTCCTCCCGAGATTCCTTTTTGTGTTTCAGTGCCTCCCGGTGGTGATCACGAAGACTTTTTTCAAAAGAATCGAGAAGAGTATTATGAGTTTTGTGTGGGCTGGGAAGACCCCGAGAGTGAGGAGGGGATTCTTGCAGCGTAGTAGGGACAGGGGGGGGCTGGCACTACCGAGCCTAAGTGAGTACTACTGGGCCGCCAATGTTTCAATGGTGTGTAAGTGGATGGGAGAAGGGGAGGGAGCGGCGTGGAAGAGATTGGAGAGGACGTCCTGCAGGGGGACTAGCCTACAAGCAATGGTGACGGCGCTGTTGCCGTTCTCACCAAAGAAATACACCACAAGCCCGGTGGTGGTGGCTACATTGAAAATTTGGGGGCAGTGGAGACGGCATAGGGGAAGGACGGGAGCTTCGGTGCGGTCCCCGATAAGAAACAATCATAGGTTCGTTCCGGGGAGAATGGATGGGGGATTTGGAGCATGGCAAAGAGCTGGGGTAGTACAACTGAGAGATCTGTTTGTAGATGGGACGTTTGCGAGTCTGGGAGCGCTGACGGAAAAATATGGGTTGCCCCAAGGGAATGCATTTCGGTACATGCAATTGAGGGCTTTTGCGAGGCAACAGGTGAGGGAATTCCCGCAGCTCCCGACGCAGGAGGTGCAGGATAGAGTGATCTCAGAAACATGGGTGGGGGATGGTAAGGTGTCGGACATATACAGGGAGATGAGGGACGAGGGGGAGATCATGGTAGATGAGCTGAAAGGGAAATGGGAAGAAGAACTGGGGGAGGAGATTGAGGAGGGGCTGTGGGCTGATGCCCTACGTAGGGTAAACTCATCGTCCTCGTGTGCCAGGCTAAGCCTGATACAATTTAAGGTGTTACACAGGACGCATATGTCTGGAGCACGGCTTAGTAAATTTTTTGGGGTAGAGGATAGGTGTGCGAGATGCTCGAGAGGCCCAGTGAATCACACCCACATGTTCTGGTCATGCCCGGCACTACAGGGGTTCTGGGTGGGGGTGGCAAAGGTGCTTTCGAAGGTGGTGGGGGTCCGGGTCGAACCAAGCTGGGGGGTTGGCTATATTTGGGGTTGCAGAAGAGCCGGGAGTGCAGGAGGCGAGAGAGCCTGACGTGTTGGCCTTTGCGTCCCTAGTAGCCCGGCGCAGGATATTGTTAATGTGGAAGGAAGCCAAACCCCCGGGTGTGGAGACCTGGATAAACGACATGGCAGGGTTTATAAAGTTAGAACGGATTAAGTTCATGTTAAGGGGTTCGGCTCAGGGGTTCACCAGGCGGTGGCAGCCGTTCGTCGATTACCTCACAGAAAGATAGAGGGAATGGAAAAGAAGTAGACAACAGCAGCAACCCGGGGGGGGGGGGGACTCTCAGAGATGTTATTGTATATGTATAATATGTATAGGTATTTCTTATAGGTAATTGTATATTGGATTGTTGGATTGTATTTTTGGAGAGTATTTATTTTGGACAAGGCAGTTGCCATTCAGTTTTGTTTTTGTTTATATATTATTTATTTATTTGTTTAAAACTGGCCACTGTTATTTATATTGCTTTATTGTTGTGTAAAAGAAACACTACGTACTGTTATGTTTGGCCAAAAATCTTGAATAAAATATATTTAAAAAAAGAAAAATAAAGCAGAGAGTATTCTGGGCTTTATTAATAGGGGCAGAAAGTACACAAGCGAGGAGGCTTTGGAGCGGGTGCAGAGGAGATTTACCAGAACGTTGCCTGGTATGGAGGGAAAATCTTATGAGGAAAGGCTGATGGACTTGAGGTTGTTTTCGTTGTAGAGAAGAAGGTTAAGAGGAGACTTAATAGAGGCATACAAAATGATCAGAGGGTTAGATAGGGTGGACAGTGAGAGCCTTCTCCCGCGGATGGAAGTGGCTGGCACGAGGGGACATAGCTTTAAACTGAGGGGTAATAGATATAGGACAGAGGTCAGAGGTAGGTTCTTTACGCAAAGAGTAGTGAGGCCGTGGAATGCCCTACCTGCTACAGTGGTGAACTTGCCAACATTGAGGGCATTTAAAAGTTTATTGGATAAACATATGGATGATAATGGCATAGTGTAGGTTAGATGGCTTTTGTTTTGGTGCAACATCGTGGGCCGAAGGGCCTGTACTGCGCTGTATCGTTCTATGTTATACTGAACTTATAGACACTAGTTAGACCTCAGCTGGAATATTGTGCTGGGTGTCACACTATAGGAAGGATGTGAACACATTGGAGAGAGAGCAGGAGAGGTTTACAAGAATGGTTCCAGGAATGAGAAACTTCAGTGGTGAGGGTCGATGGGAGAGGGAGAGACTGTATTTCTTGGAGAGGAGAAGGCTGAGAGGAGATTTGATAGAGATGTTCAAAACCTTGAGGGTCAGAGTAGATAGGGAGAAACTGTTTTCGCTTGTAAAATGATCAAGAACAAGGAGGCAGAGATTGAAAGTGATGTGCAAAAGAAGCAAACGTGATGTGAGAATACCTTTCACACAAAGCGTGGCTTGGGTCTGGAATGCATGGCCTGGAAGTGTGGTAGAGGCAGACTCACTCGAGGCATTCAAGAGGGCATTAGATGATTACTTGATTAGAAATAATGTTTCACAGTATGTGGAAAAGGCAGAGCTTGTCCTGACGCTGGGCCAGAATAATAGAACCTTGAATGCCACTTTGCAGTAACTCAAAAGAACATGTAAGCATCTGTGTTAAAGATGCACTTGTGACTGTTCATCCATCACATTCACATAAACTATTCCAGATTTTTTGCCAGCTTTCAAATCTGTCTTGCAGCGTAAACCAGACAAATTTGGCAGAATAGTGACTTGTTCACAAGCACATATGGACTCCTGGAATATAAACAGGAGGTAAAATATCTATCATAATATTTGAGGCCAATCTCAAAAATAATTCAGCATTCTTACTTTGCCTGTACCAGCAGACAATAAAATTGTTTCACCTGTAGGTGCACAGGAGTAACTAATTATCGGATAATTTAGAAAGTTATAAGCACAGAGAACGATAATCTCCAAGTCTAACTCCTAGTTATAAACATGCTCTGGAGGGGGGAGTGGCAGCCCTAGCCCCTGCCTCACTGATCGCCCAGCGGAGAATTCTGCTAGGTTGGAGGTCGGCAGCGGGGGGGGGGGGGGGAGCAGATAGGAAGAGGGGGGACAGATGGGAAGAGGGGGTACAGATAGGAATAGGGGGTAACGGATAGGAGGATAGGGTGTAGGAAGGGGGGGGAACAGGGGCCGTGATGAAAGGGAGCTCAGATACAGCAGATGAGACTGGGAGGAAGGCCATTCACCAGAGGGGGACACAGATCCCACCCACACATGGAAAACTCGAGGAGGCGGACCTCGAAAACTCAATGGGAGAAACAGAACCACACACATCCCCCCTCCCCCACTTTGTCAAAGCAAGTGTAAATATAAAGGAAGTACAGAGTTCTGGCTCTGATTGCAAGTACAAATGTAAATAAGATAATGCGGGCACTGGAACCTGGGTCACAGGAAAGGTGACAACCTGCTGTACAGTTGTTTATGAAGTTGCTGTTTCTTGATTTTTTTTTTCTTTTGTGTTTTTGTCAATGGCTCCTGTGTATAAATCTTGTTCCTAAATGTTAAAAATCCCAATAAAAATAAACATATTCTGTGATTCCACACCATTGCTTCCCTCAGAGCTCGGATTAGGTTCCGCACTGTCAAAGCTGCAGTTCATCTTTACGATTCTGGTCACAGGTTTTGAGTCAGTTCTGCTTCCTTGAAAATCCAAATGGGACAGACAATCTCCACTGCCCTTTGCACTTTCATTCTCCGATACTGGAAGCAATGTAAGAAACAAATTATTGATTAATTATGTGATACCCATGAACAGCTAAACAATTTCCTTTCATTTGTGACTGCATCACTTTACGTCTTTTTAAACCAATTTTCTTCCCTCTGCGAGGTTGGGAATCACGCACCCTGCTCCACGTGTTCGTGTGACTTGAGCAAACATTCTGCATGCAGCCAGCTCTAATTGGCCATTCGGCCAATGCGGACCTCAGCTAACGTTCCGAAACGTGTACACCGGCAGGCGTTGTGGATAGCGATCCAGACTTATCCTTTTCCTAACCCGGTGGAGCTAAGGCCAACTGAAAGAACTTAAATAAGCTACTACAGCATGTCCCAGGGAACCCTGCAGCCTGTATAATCTAGATATACACTAATTTTACCAAACAAAGCATTATTAATCAGGTGGGTACGGTCACAGCTC